>NW_007216514.1:0-7118 GCF_000164805.1 Carlito syrichta
ACTCTGTTGCCCAGGCTGGAGTGCAGTGGCATGCTCACGGCCACCACAGCCTCGACCTGCAGGGCTCAGGTGATCCTTCTGCCTCAGCCTTCTAAGTAGCTAGAACTATAGACACATGCCACCATGCTCGGCTAATTTTTTGATTTATTGTAGAGACGAGGTCTCGCCAACTTGCCCAGCCTGATCTCGAACTCCCAGGCTCAGGCAATCCTCTCTCCTCAGCCTCCCAAAGTGTGGGATTGTAGGCTGAGCCACTACGCCCGGCCATACTGAATGTTTTCTATGTGCTGCCTCATTTCTCCTGACAACTGCCTTACCTAGTATATATTTTAGCAGTACCTTCATTTGACAGTAGCTGCCTTTCGCTGGGAAACCACTACATGACAAACATTTTGCTAGGCTGTACATACAAGGGAGGACCACTCCAAAAAACCAATTATTTTTTGGAGAATGGGCCTCTTGTAGTAGTCTTTCCCTACTAGGTAGTTCTAGGAACCCATCAGCATTAGTATACCAGTTAATGTTGTTGTGAGGAATTGTGTTTGGCTTCAGATAAATATTTTGGAGAGTCAACACATTTGTCCATTTTATGATGGGTGATTTACCTGCCCATACCATGCTGAGTGTTCAGCAGTTTTTGATAAAAAATAGCATGACCCCTGTACCCCACTTTCCCAATTCACCTGATCTCAGAGCAATTTTTTTTTGTTTCCTTGGATGAAAAAAGTCCTTCAAGGGGAATATTCTGCCAGTATGGAAAAGGTGAAACAAAAATGGCGGAAGCACTAAAAACCATCAAAATTGACTAATTCAAAATTGTTTTGAGTAGTGGAAAAAGCATCTCGATAGGCATATTACATCAAATTGAGAGCATGTTAAAGATGACTGAAGTTTAAACATATACAAATAAATACACAATTTTTAAAATAAATAAATTCCATTTTTAGGGATTTCCCTTTCGTATAATATGTATAATCTCCAGACACATATTAAGTGGACGTTTTATCTTCATGTTATAGAAGAACAAACCTGAGAAACAAAAAAAGCTAAATGACTTGACTAAAGTCACACAGGTAGTCAACTGAGATAAAATCTCAGGATCTGTGCTCCCAGTGTCAGAGTTATATAGGTTGGTCTTTTCATAAAACCTCTGCCTCAGAACCCATGGCCCAGGTGGACAGGCCTAGTCCAGGCCCTGCTTTATCTTATTGAATTGTTTCTGCATATGATATTTATGTACTGAGTATGTCCTTTAGCACTTGTATTTGTTTGTAGGCTGTATGTATGAGCTCTTCCATTCCTTTGCTAGTTCATTCATTCATCTATTAATTCATTCACTTGTTTGGCATCTATTTGTTGGGTGTTTATCCTACATCTAGCATTGGGCAAGAACTAGGGAAATGAAAATTTGAAAAAAAAAAACACCTTAAAGACTGACAAGCAAGCAAATACAACCATGTAGTAGTAACAGCTGTAGTGGAGGTATGAAGCCTATGCTTGTGAATCAGAGTCAGTAGATAGGAGCTGGTGCTTGAGTTGAGACATAAAGAATGATCCAGAGGGACCCAAGACAAGCCTGGGCAACTTGGCAAGACCTCATCTCTACAATAAACCAAAAAAATTAGCCAGACGTGGTAGTGTATATCTGCTGCAGAAGGATCGCCTGAACCCAGCAGGTCCAGGCTGTGGAAGCTGTGATCTGCCACTGCACTTCAGTTTGGGGGACAGAATGAGACTCTGACTCAAAAAATAAAAATAAAAAAGACCCATAGAGGGATAGCATTTCAGTCAGAGACAAAAATAACTTGGTAGGAGCATATGGCATGTTGGAGGAGCTGAAATAGGTTCAGCAAGTGCTGGGGATGGTGCAGGGGCAGGAGACAGCACAAGGAATCAGGAACAAGATCACTAGATATGCCGTGTATCCTGCTGTAGGTTTTTCCTGAGGCAAAAGGAAACGTCAATGATGCCTACCAGTCCTCTACTATACAGAATTTACATTAGTGGGTGGTAGAAACCACATCTTCTATTTTTTTCTGGAAGGCATCCCCTAAAGTGCCAAGTTAATATTATTTATGTAATGGAGTTCCAGTGATTCTTGTTGAGTGGAAATGTATAATTTCCTCATATGCATTTGCTTAGTAAATGCCCAGAGAGCTAATGCTATTATAACATACTCTATCATGTCTCAAAGGTTTTTAAACTCTTTTTTACCCCTAGCAATCCCCAAATACTGAAATCAGCCTTTCAACTGGTTTCTCAGTTTGATAAGCCAGCTGAGTTTCAGGGATTCGTGCATATACAACTACCCCTGTGCGGGAAGTTTACCTTCTGTGACAAATTTGATCTTTACCTCATGAATTCAGACTGCTGACTGGCTCCTTTACATTACCTCTGATTCTAGCTTTGGAACTCCTAAGAGAATTACTAAAAGAAAGGACCAAATGCCTTATTGCACATTTCCTAATAAACTTGATACTTGTCAAGTTTTGTTGAGTTATGAATTCGTCTAAAGAAGCACCTGCTTTGTCTTTTTGGCATGTTTTAGTTTGTCTCAGAATTCCCTCAGTGCCAGTCCTCCAACAAACTGGGGTATTGCTACTGGTTATCCCCACTCCATCTTCTCTGCAGGTATCCATGCCCTGCCAAAGGTAGTATATAGTATCATGACTCAGGAGACAAAAGAGAGTGAGCACAATGGTGACAAGGGTTTCTGTTGCACTCCCTCCTCCCTTCCTTTCACCCCTAACTGTGAAGCAGGAGAATAGAAAATTTGCCTTTTGGAGTGAATGAATATAAAATGCTTTCTTGGTTCCAACGTGGTGTCTTGTGTTGGAGTTCGTTATTTCCTTAAACATGCCTAAATGTGGCTTGGTAGTTTCACCTTCTTATGCAACTTAAGTACAAGCAGTAAGGTGTTCTGGGTTCCCTGGGTGTTTGATCCCAAACTTTCATGTGGCTTCTGTCTCTCCTTGCACTGGTATGAGATAAAAGAAACCCAGCTGTTTTCTTGTTAAAGATCAAGGTAATCAGGATGGCGATTCAGGACACAACCATGATCGCTGCGGGGAGAAGAGGCCGTGTGATGTTTTTCTATTAGGCACAGTATGGCAGATTTATGTAGCTGTCAGAAAAGGTTTTTCATTTCATGCCTGTTTGTGATTTCTTTGTTGTTGGTGGTGGTGGTGCCAGTTTAAAATTCCTGGCATCATCCTCAGTAAATTAAATAAGGCTGTTCTCAGTAGTGCATTCCAGTGGTATAGCTCATATTTCAGATTATTCCTATCCCTGCACCATTCTTCACACATATTAGCCGTATTCTCTAACCTTACAATGATGCTACGGAGTAGATAATATTATTCCCGTTTTAAAGATGAGAAAACTGAGTCACAAGGAGTTTAAGTAATTTTACCCAGGTTATATTGCTCATATTAGCAGAGCTGGAATTTAAAACCAAGAAGTCACTGCCATATTTAGGGTGAGGTAAGAGAGGTACCCAGGGCACAAAATTTAAGGGAGAACTCCCTCTCAATCTAGTGCAAGTGCAGAATTTATACATGAAAATGAGTGCTTCCTTAAGTCATACTCTAGTCACAGCCTTGAGCAGTGCTGCTTTGGAGTCTGAGTACTTAATCCTTAGCCAATCTGCCTGTCTCACCCTTATGGATCAGAGACAGCCTTCAGTTGGGAAGTAGATTAAGCAGCGTGAGGGAGGGTGTGCAGGTACTGAAGAGACCGTGAGGGAGGGTGTGCAGGTACTGAAGAGACCGTCAGAGACAGAGCCCAAAGCAAGTATCGTCCCTTGACACTTTTCTCTTGTACTGAGTTCTCTCTCATGCTTCTCTCTTGTGGCTTTGTCTCATTCCATGCTTCTCCAGTACAAAAAGGAAAAAAGATAACTCTTCACTTGAGAGGCAAACCTCTGCATCTCATAGATAAAATATTGGTGCAACATTTTTGAATATGGTGCATACCCAGTCATGCTTGGCTGCTCCCAAGGACCTTATTTCATATCATCAGGTCCAGACACATCCTGTGGTGCATGTTTGAATCATCAGTAACCCAAGGAGACATATCTGTAAGGAGTCTCGGGACATAGAACAGAATCTTATAAAGAAAAGTCGAACTGTCTCAGTGAAAAGAAAAAGGTAGGGGATAGTCCAAACTTCTAGGACATTAGTGCTGAACTCCCCTCCCTCAAACTCCTTTAGTGCACTGAAAAGGTTTTGAATGGGACTAGACTTTTCTTGTTGACTGACAAATGGTAAAATAATCACTATGCCCTCAAGATAAAGGAGTCCTTCTCAGTCCTGTACGACTTGAGCCTTAGGGGGGTACTGGGTTTGTGGAGACTTAGGGGGGTACAATGTTGACATTATCTCCAGCGGACTATGGAATAAGCATCCATGTGCTCTTATGAATGTGTGTGGAGGGACAACTGTAGCTGGAGCTGTGGTTGGAATGAAGGAAAGTGAGCATGATGATCTGTTAGCTTCTTTGAACTTCTTAGCATCACACTGGAGAACTCCTAGTAGCTCTTCTAGAGAAATTTCTGACCCAGAAATCTGAGCAGACTGATTAATGATAACTTCTACTCCCTTACAGGTATCATGCCAACAGAACCATGTAAGAAGGATCACGCCAAATGCACAAACCAAACGGTGCTAAGCTGAAGGGACACTGGGCTGTTAGGGAGCATCACTTGCCTCTTTGATCAGGTTCATAAATCTGGGTCCAAGGCGCCATGGCTTATGTCGATGGCACTGTAGGGAGCTGACGGTCAGCTGGGAGGCCCGGTGGGAAGCGATGGCCACCATGTACACAGCATCGTACATCAGAGCTGCTTCAGTCTGTGGAGGAAAACACACACGGCATCTTCAGTGCCACCTCAGCTTACCTTCCTCTACCTGCGCAATCACTCTCGCTTCTTCCATAGCTCCTATCTGTCTATTCTCAAAGACCATTTATTCTTCAGCTGAATAGTTTTCACTCTCCGGTAGCTATTTTTCTCCAAAATAATACCTCACACTCCAGAGTAAATTGGAGTCATAACTCTGCTTTGTTTCAAGTTCTTAATAAAATAAAATAAAATAAAATAATCTCAGGTCAGCCATAAAAGACTTGATTCAGGGAACAAATATTTTGTGGAGTGTCTTCTATGTTAAACATGATGTTAAGATCAACTATATTGAGCTAGAAGCTTCTAAAGCTTAATATTTCAATACCGGATTATGTTTCTCAACATTTATTTAGGTGTATTTATCTATCTACTTACTGGTTTATATTGGGTAGAAAGAAACTGCTGCAGGTAAAACTTAACAGGTGATTTCCAGATTAAAAAAAAACAAAAAAACTTGTGTTGGTCAATTTTATTTACCAGAGACAAGAAGGCTATAGTCATTAAATCAAATCCAATGGCAAATTTTGGGAGACCCTATGAAGAACAGACATGAGTATCTTGCTCAGAAATTGCCTGTTCTTGCCAGCATGTACATTCCTGGTAGTGACTGAAAGTAGTCATTCCTTTTTGGAGCTGAGCACTCATTCTTCCCTTTCGCATGAAATGTCTCTCATTTGCAAAATTTTACATAATACAGCATTTTCATAAAATATATTGCCCTGTGGTTTTCCTTAGGGATAAAAATCTTATAATATGCTCACATTTTGCTTGAGAGTTTTCATTGAAAGTTCAAATATATTAAATCATTTGAAATTCTCAACAAGCTCTCCAAATAAGCAGAACAGATAGATAAAGTTATTTATTATATAAGAAAACTGACCCCCAGACAGGATATTGATTTGGGGAGGGATATATATGTATATATAATAATTGACAGAGTTGAAACTAAAATCCAGGTTATAGAATGAAGATTATCATGTGGTTTTCTAAAATTGGTTGAGTCATTCAACATCTACTATTCATAGATTGACATGTCTTGGTGGAGGTGGAAAAAGAGAAGACAGTAGTCACTATCTCTTGCTTTTCATCAGTCTTTGAGGCTAGAGAATGCCTCTACTTCGAATCCTTGTTATTCCTGCAATCTATCATTGCATTTTCCATGTACTTATGTCATTTGTTCTTATATTTGTTTCTTGATAAAAAGTGTGGGTTTCTTGAAGGCAGAAACAGCTTGAGTTTAACTTTTGGTGGCTAGTACAGTTCTTGGCACATAAAAGTTGCTTAATAAATGTTCACTGAAAGAATTAATATTGTTTTATGCCTTAAAATTAAATGCATTTTTTTGGTGAGAACTGTATAATTGCAAGGTTTTAAGATATAGTTTTAAAGTACATCATTTCACTCATATAATGGACACACCAAAGTTAGATTGGTGGTGATGGGGGGAGTGATAGCTAAAATTTAAAAATGTTTCAATCATTTCTTCAAGATTGACATAATCCATTTTGTAGATGAGAAAACCGAGGCTCGTGGAAATGAACTGACTGGTATAAGGGTACACTGTAATCGGTTGCATGGCTTGAGTTTGAGCCCACACCTATGTGAGTCTAGCAGCCATGTTTTTTACCACTCTGCTAACTAATTTGCTTTAATTGGGGAGAAGTAAACAATTATCAGATTAAGACTTTTTGAAATGCAACCAGTAATAAAAGCTGACATGAACTTATTATTATCGCTTATTGTATGTCAGGCACTATGCTAAATATTTTGCAAACATCTAATTCTCACCATTACTTTTACTCCTTTATGAGTAAAAAAATGAAGATATTAAATGGTGTTCACAAACTAGCAATGAGAAAGCCAATATTCAGACTTGAGTAGTTGGTGCTCTTAACCATAAAGTTGTGCTGCCTCTAAACCACATTACTGGTCTGAGGATTTAACAGTCACCATAATAGCGCGACAATGGCTAATATACACTGAGAGTTTACTATGTGCCAGGCACTCTCCACATTTTACATATGGCATCTCCCTTAATTATTGAAATTAAGCTTTCAAAATAGATATACAGTCAGGGAAACTGAGGCTTGTAGGGTCAGAATAACCTGCCTAAAGTTATGTGGTCAGTAAGGAAGGGGTGAGGATTCCAACTCAGGATGCAAACTCAGGTTTCAGACTCATGCTCATGGCCATTTGACCTGAATCTTTTTATCAGTAG
>NW_007216515.1:0-760 GCF_000164805.1 Carlito syrichta
TTCAGCAGCCCTCTAACTGAATCTAGTTGGCGAAGCTTCATGAATAAACTCAGATGGAGCCTTTCTTTACATAGCTCAAAACATTTTTGCAAAGAGCTGTTTTGAAAAGGTAAACAATGACTCTACATCTAAAACGGGAGTGTGAATTTATTTTTACATTTCCTCATTCACAGTCATCCAGATACTCATTCAACAGCTATTTATTGATGCACTCTCTTGGGTAGGTATTTGTGTGAACAAAGGCAAAGATTAGGGCCCTGCCCTCCAGAGAAAGCCGAGTTTGGCCCAAGCTTGGTTTACTAAGGCAGTGTACTTCAGAGCATTCAAAAGTCAGTCAAATAAGAACTTGAGATTTTTGTCTTAGTTAGTGACACCTACCACTTGAAGAACGCTTTTCCGTTATTGTGACCCTTACTTTATGAATGTCTTTTTGGCATTGGGCAGGTGAGGCGCCTTCCACAGAGCTGGATTCGCTGTGAAGTTAATGAACTTAAGTGTCACGTTCCCTTTTATACCACTCTTTCCCAGATCCCGAGAGCAGCCCTAGAAGTGTGTTCTGATGAGCCTATAAAGGTTGCATAAGTAAGACATTTTGTGTGTTTTTTTATTAAGAGGGCTGCAAAACGTTTAACCTCGAGACCTCACAAAACCTGAACCAGACTTGCCTCTAAATCAGGATGAACTCAGAGGTGAACATTTAAGAAGGACTCCATCTGCTTCTTATTCACCTCCTGCTAGTTAGAGGAGCCTTCATGAGTGT
>NW_007216516.1:0-783 GCF_000164805.1 Carlito syrichta
ATTCAAACTATGAACTGATGAAAATTTGAGCACAAATCTGCACATGCTTGTGAGCGTTGCTGATCCAGAAATCAACTTATAAACAAATGATAAAAGCTATAAAAAATCTATTTTAAAAATACTATTTTTAAGAAAGGAGTCACTAAACTCAAGTGTATCTTTGTAATATCTTAAACTAATTAATTTAAACATAAGAAAAATAAAACCCAAGGAGGAATAATACGACTTTTGCCACTTCAGCCTTTCTAATACCTTGTAAAAATTTATAAAATCCTCTCTTTCATGATAAACAGCATATTTTATTTACTGTCCCTTGTGTTCTCATTTGCATTGTTCAATTGAGTTGCTATCAATTGAACAGTGGAATCTCTTGTCGCTATCTCTGTTCTTCTATATTTTTTGTCATTTTTCTCTGGTAGTTTTTGAGATTTTTTTTCCCTTTAGCATTAGTTTTGAGCAATTACATTACAGTTCCTCGCTTTAGTTTTCTTCTTGTTTCTTGTGCCTGGAGTTTGCTGAGTTTCTTGGATATATGGATTTAAAACATTCATTAACTTTGGAAATTTTGTGACAATTATTCTTCAATACTTTTTGTCCCCTCCTCTTTAGAAGCTATTTTATATATACATTTTTGCAACATTGTCTTATAGCTCATTGAGGCTTTGTTCATTTTTAGTCTTGTGTTTCTGTGCACTTTTCATTAATACATTTCCTATATCTTCAAGTTTATTGTATTTTTTTCCTGCAATGTCTAACCTGCCATTAAGTCTACTAATGTAGTTT
>NW_007216517.1:0-744 GCF_000164805.1 Carlito syrichta
AAAAAAAGATATGATTATTTTAGTTACTGCTAACTAAAGAATGTTCTGTTCACCTTCCACCATATTTATCAGGTGTACTAGTGGTTTGTACATTCACCATTTGCTCCAAGTTTGCAGAATGGTGAGGAGTTATCCTTAGAAAGGGCTGCAAGGAAAACATTTGAGGAGTGAGTGTCATCAGAAGATTGTGGGCTTGATGCATAAAACCAACTTTTCAAGGGGCGACATGACTTGACCGCTACACACGGTCCCCGCAGGACATTTGTCTTTGGTTACCTGCTTGCTGGGAGGAATTGGGTTGTGTGTAGTTATACATATGTGTGTAATGATTAGGATATATTGAGTTGGAGCTGTGAAGAAGGAAGGGTAGGTTGCAGGTGTACAGTCAAGGGGCAGAATATCTGTCATGGGCCTGCTGTGTTCAACATTCTCTTTGAGCTGAAACCCTTTGGTCTCAATAGTGTCTGTACATTTGTGTAAAATGTGGTTCATAACAATAGGAGTCTACAGTCAATGTTTGGTGCACAAATGGATTCTTAGCCCTCTGAACTATCTTCAGAGTCACAGGAAGTGGGGAACACAGCTTGAACCACTCAGCCTTGGTGATAGGATTTAATTAGCTGTCTTTGCCCTGCACACCAGCAGAATAGGAAGGAGGAGTGTCCAAGGAAAAAGTCATCTACTTGCATGTTTATATAGCAAAACTTGCTTGACCTTGCACCGGCTTGTGAAGAGAAAGAGCAG
>NW_007216518.1:0-692 GCF_000164805.1 Carlito syrichta
CACTGGAGACAAGCTTACTACTCCTCTTGTCTAAACCTCAGACTTAGCCTTTTATTGTACTCTGCCCTGGTCTGTGTTTCCCAGATCAGTCCTTTTTTGCTATCAGCTTATTCTCTGATTTTTATGCATTCCCAGAATGCATGAAAAAAATGATCCCTGATGGCAGGTTGGGGGAAGAGAGAGACAGGGCCAGTGAATGAGTTGCTACCTGAGTGAGGATCAAGCACGAGGCGCTAAAGTCCTTCTGGTAGCAGGATAGAGGGAGATGCTGGGGTGGTAGGAAAAAGAACCAGTGGATGAGGAGGGTTCAGGAAGACAAATTTCATCTATTTTATTTTATTTTATTTTACATCCCTCTTTGGGCCTTCCAGGAAGCCAGTTTCCTGAATTAGCACTCTACATCAGCAGGTCAGGGCTGGAATCAAGCATAGTTTAATGCTCAATTACATGGCCGACATTGGTTATACTGACAGGCATTTTAGCTTTCTTTCATCGTAGTTCTTGTTAATCCTTTTTCAAAAACGTTGTTTTTATGAGGCAGGACCCCTCAAAAAACCCAGAATTATCTTTTGGAGGGTGGGCCCCTTGTAATACACGTTTCCCCTGTGATGGGTTCCCCTGAACCCATCGGCATCAGTGTACCTCTCAGTGTTGTTGTGAGAGGCTGTGTTGTGGCAAACAGGTGACTGGTG
>NW_007216519.1:0-16643 GCF_000164805.1 Carlito syrichta
TGAGCCCAGGGGTTCAAGACCAGCCTAGGCAACATGGCCAGACTTGGTCTCTGCAATAAATCAAACAATTATCTGGGTGTGGTAGTATGTGCCTGTAGTTCCAGCTACTTGGAAGGCTGAAACAGAAGGATCACCTGAACCCAAAAGGTCGAGGCTTTGGTGGCCGTGAGTGTACTACTGCACTCCAGCCTGGGTGACAGAGTGAGACTCTGACTCAAAAAAAAAAAAGTTATGATCCTTGCAGGATGGGGGTAGAATATAAGAGTAGATTTTAAGGCCAGGAGCGGTGGCTCAAGCCTATAATCCCAACACTTTGGGAGGCCGAGGGGAGAGGATTACCTGAGCCCACGAGTTCGAGACCAGCCTGGGCAACTTGGCAAGCCCTCATCTCTACAATAAATCAAAAACTTAGCTGGGTGTGGTAGCACACACCTGCAGTTTCGGCTACTTGGAAGACTGAGGTGTAAGCCTCTGCTCAGTGGGTTGACACTGGGGTGGCTGTGAGTGTGCCACTGCACTCCAGCCTGGATGTTGGAGTGAGATTCCAACTCAAAAAAAAGGAGGGGTGGAGTTGATTTTCATGAATTATCTACCATGTGTCAGGCACTCGCCAAAGAAGTTTGCACTCGACAACTCACATGACCTCACACCCCTTTATAGGTGAAGTAACCAAGGTTCACAGAGAAAGAAATTGGTCTGTGTCTTGCAGCCAGTGCCAACTAAGCCAGGGATCCCTCTCTGGTCCTTCCAACACCAAAGTTTGTGCTCTTAACTACTTCCTAAGGGACAAAGCAATGCTAGAATTCTCCATCTCTACTACCCAGATGCTTCTACTTTTCAAAGGAAGCAATCTGTGGCAGCATCTCAATAGGAATGGAGAGAAAGTCCAGGAATAGAGAGACCTGGATTTAAACATTGAATATTGGTTATTGATCTGATTAACATTATACTATAACTCTACTGGGAGGAAGGGTCAGAGGAAGTGTGTGTAAAAGGGACAAAAGCCAAGTCTTCCCTCCCACAGTAAGTTCAAAAGCTGGAAAGTCAAATGATAGCAATTTAAGATGTTACTTATACACCTGGAGGAAAGTACCAAAAGAATCAGCCAAAACTGAGGAGAAGAAAGATTATTTGGGAGAAGGGGAAGCAAGAGGACTATGCTTTTTTATATCCAATCTTTTGTATTATTATCATTATTATTATTATTTCAGTAACTTTAAGGGTACAAGAGGTTTTTGGCTACATGGATGTATTGAGTAGTGGTAAAGAAGTCTGGGCTTTATGCAACCTCTGTGGAAAGCAGTGTGGCGATTCCTAAAAGCTCTAAAAATTGACCTTCCATTTGACCTGCAATCCCCCTACTGGGAATATACCCTGAAGAACACAAATCACTCTATAAAAAAAGATACCTGCACACGTATGTTTATCGCAGCATTGTTCACAATAGCAAGAACCTGGAAACAACCATGCTGCCCATCAAAAGAGGACTGGATTAAAAAAATGTGGTACATATACACGATGGAATACTATGCAGCCATAAAAAAGAACAAAATCATGAATTTCGCTGCAACCTGGATGGAACTAGAGTCTATAATACTGAGTGACCTCTCACAAAAACAAAAATCCGAATATCACATGTTCTCACTCATATAATGGACCTTGAACATCCAATGCAATACTATGAGAAAATGACGGATGGTACTGCGAAACTATGGGGGGGGAGGGGGATGGGATTAACAATAGCAAATATCTGTCGGGGGATGGGAAAACACTTCTTATCTACAGGGTGCCTGAATGAAACGTCATTGTACACCTAACCCTTAACTGTACCCCACAAAACCATAATAAAAAATACTGATTAATGAAAAAAAAAAAAAAAAGAAAACTACAAAACACTGCTCAAAGAAATAAAAGATAGCACAAACAAATGAAAAATATTCTATGCTCAGGGAATGGAAGAATCAACATTGTTAAGATGTCCGTCCTACCCAAGGCAAGTTACAGGTTTAACACAATACCCATTAAATAAGCAGCAGTATTATTCTTAGACCTGGAAATGACAATACAGAAATTCATATGGAAACACAAGTGACCATGAATAGCCAAAACAATCCTCAGTGAAAAAAAAAAAAAGCAGGAGGCATCAGACTCCCAGACTTTATTATACAACTACAATAATCAAGACAGCCTGGTATTGGTTCCAAAAACAAGCATTGGCCGGACTTGGTGGCTCAGCCTGTAATCTTAGCACTTGGGGAGGCCGAGGTGAGTGGATTACCCGAGCCCGCGGATTCCTGACCAGTCTAGGCAACTTGGTGAGTCCTTGTCTCTACAGTAAATAAAAAATTAGCCAGGTATGGTAGTGCGCCCCTGTATTTCTGGCTACTTGGAAGGCTGAGGAGGAAGGATTACTGGTGCCCAACAGGTCGACGCTGGAGAGGAGGTGAGCTTACACTCCAGCCTGGGTGACAGAATGAGACTTCAATTTTAAAAGAAAGAAAGAAAGAGAGAGAGAGAGAGAAAGAAAGAGAGAGAGAGAGAGAGGGAGGGAGGGAAGGAGAGGAAGGAGAGGAAGGAAGGAAGGAAGGAAGGAAGGAAGGAAGGAAGGAAGGAAGGAAGGAAAAAGGAAGAAAGAAAGAAAGAAAGAAGAAAGGAAGGAAGGAAAGAAAGAAAGAAAAGAACAAGCATATGGATTGATGGAACAGGATAGAGATTCCAGAAGCAAAACCTCAATTTCTCAACCAACTCATCTTCGACAAAGCCTCCACCATCAATCACTGTGGAGAAGAGAACCTATTCAGTAAATGGTGCTGGGAAAACTGGTTGACCACATGCAGAAGACTTAAATAAGACCCCTATCTATCCCTATAGATAAAAGTCAACTCTAAATAGATCAAAGACCTAAATGTAAAACCTCAAACTATAAGAATCTTAGAAAATGCAGGAGACACATTTATGGAAACTGGAACTGGCAACCTATTCCTGATCAAAACTCCAAGTGCCCAGGCTATAAGAGATAAGGTAGATAGGTGTGACTTCATCAAACTGACAAGCTTCTGCAAAGCCAAAGAAACCATTGAGAGAGTGGGGAGACAGCTCATAGACTGGGAAAAAATATTTGACAACGGTATATCTGACAAAGGCCTAACGTCTAGGATCTACAAAGAACTCAGATGTGCCAAAAAGAAAAAAAACAAACAGCCCATTACAAAGTGGGCAAAAGACATGAATAGACACTTCTCAAAAGAAGACATATGAGCAGTCAACAGGTACATGATAAAATGCTCAGCCTCACTAGTCATCAGAGAAGTGTAAATTAAAACCACACTGAGATACCACCTAACTCCAGTTAAGATGACCATCATCAATAACTCAGCAAACAACAGATGCTGGAGAGAATGCATGGAAAAGGGAACACTTCTACACTGTTGATAGGAGTGTAAACTAATACAGCCTCTGTGGAAAACAATGCGGCAGTTCCTAAAAGATGTAAAAATTGACCTGCCATATGACCCTGCAATCCCCCTCCTGGGATTATACTCAGAGGAACTCAAATAACTCTGTCAAAAAGATACCTGCACACATATTTATTGTAGCATTATTTATAATAGCAAAAATATGAAACCAACCATGCTGCCCAGTGAAAGAGGACTGGATTTTTTTTAAAATGTGGTACATATACACAATGGAGTATTATGCAGTCATAAAGAAGTTCATAAAAAAGTCTGAACTTCGCAGCAACTTGGATGGACTTAGAGGCTATAATACTGAGTGATCCATCACAGAAACAAAGGACCAAGTATCACATGTTCTCACTCTACGTGGACCTTAAACAACACTATCGTAATACTATAAGAAAGGGATTGGCAGTAGTGGGAAACTGTCAGGGGAGGGGTGGGGTGGTATTGGCAGTTGAAGGAAACTGCTGGTGGGGGAGGGAGCACACGGCATCAACAAGGGTACCTGCATAATGAACATTTGTATATCCAACCCTGAATTGTACACAATATCTTTAAAAAAAAAAAAAAAATCTATAGGAGACTTTGTGAGTTAAGTGAGTCTTTTGAAGGCAGCAGGTATTTAGGGTTTTTTCCCCCCCATTCTGCCATTCTATATCTTTTTAGTGGAGCACTGGGATCATTTACATTTAGAGTTAATAATGATATACAAGGTACTATTCCATTTATCATACTGGTTGTTATCTGCTTGTTTGCTTGCTTTATTTATTTATTTATTTATTTTCTCTGTCGTGTTAGTGTTTCTCCATAAGGCCTGTGAACTTCATGATTTCAAGCATTTTCCTACTGGTATGCTTTGACCTTTTGTTTCAGTATTTAGAACTTCTTCGAATATTTATTGTAGAGCCAGTCTAGTGGTGACAAATTCCCTTAGCATTTGCCTTTCTGCAAAGGACTTCATTTCTCCTTCATTTATGAAACTCAGTTTTGTGGGATATTAAATCTTTGACTGACTGTTCTTCTGTTTAAGGTGATTAAAGATGGGGCCTCAATCCCTTCTGGCTTTAGGGTTTCTTCTGAGAAGTCTGCTATGAGTCTGATAGGTTTGTCTTTGTAAGTTATTTGATGTTTTTTATTCCATTGCTCTTAAAATTTCTTCCTTCACATTAACTTTGTCTAACCAGATGACTATATGCCTTGGGGATGACTTTTTTGCAGTGAATCTTCTGGGGGGTTCTTGGGGCTTCTTGTATCTGGATGTTTAGATCTCTGGCAAGGCCAGGGAATGTTTCCTCAATGGAGGAAACATTCAAATAGATTTTCTAAATCTAAAAGTTTTCTAAAGCTTTTTCTTCTTCCTCAGCAACATCTATGATTCCTAGGTTTGGATATTTTACATAATCCCACATTTCTTGGAAACTTTGTATCATTCTCGTGATTCTTTATTGTTGTCTGATTGGATTCATTCAAAAGCCTTGTCTTCAAATTCTGAGATTCCTTCTTCTGCCTGTTCCAGTCTACTGTTGAAACTTTCCACTGCATTTTATACTTCCCTAAATAATTCTTTAATTTCTAGAATATCATCTTTTTTTTTAAGGTGTACATCCTTTTGAAGAATTTTTCATTTATGTCCTGAATAGTTTTTTTTTTTTTCTTTATGTTGATTTTCACTTTTCTCCTGGAGGTCATTGATCAATTTTATCATCAACCTTTTGAATTATATGTTTGGAATTCAAAAATTTCATTTTGGTTAGGGTTCATTGCTGAAGAGTTGGTGTGGTCTTTTGGAGATATTGGAGAACTCCTTTTTTTTCCAGATTGTCAGAATTATTTTCTGGTTCCTTCTCATTTGGATACAATATTATTCTTATTTGAGGTTGGCAGCGGGTTGACGTAGTTTCTATAGGGTTTCCTTGATTATATATAGCCTTGGTATGGTGAGTTTCTCAGTTGCTAGCTGTGGCAGTCCTGTGCTGGGTACTTTCACTGGCACATGGCATCCTCAGTGGCCAGAGTGGCTTGGAAAGTGGTGTTAGCTGGGCTTTGGATCAGATCTTCCCCAAAGCTGAGTTATTATATCTAATATGGTAGCCTTTACTGTACCTCAGTCAGGAGGTGGTGCTTGTGGGAGAAAGCCAGCTGCAATGGTGACTGTAGGGCTTCTCCTTGGCAAGTGTTGCTCCAAGGAAGCATACAGCCAACCTAGGCTGAGGGCAGGACTCTGAGCATTTCCCGAGTTATCTGTCTGTTTTGAGTCTTCGAGGGGAAAGCAGGGAAAAGGAGTTGAAACATCCTGCAAGTGTGCACTCTTGGCTACCCCAGCGGGGATTAGGAAGAAGTCTCAGGCCACAGAAATAACACGTTTGTGCAGGGCAGGCACAGAAGAGTTTACACAGGGAGTGAGAGGTTGCTGTGGCAACGTGCCCCACCAGTCTCCTGCCTTGACCTCAGGTAATCTGGGATTTGAACGTCAAAGTGCAGCCAGTCTCAGGGCCTCAGGTGTTCTCAGGCAACAAACTCATCCAGGAACTGTCTGCAGTCATGCAGTTTGACCTTGGGGGTCTGTCCCCTCCCAGACCAACTAGAAAGCAGCTGCACCACCTACAAGGGTTGAGTACACCTTAAGCTGGTGCCGCTCAAGGCTTTTTTTTTCTACACCACTCCATGATAGCATGGCTGTGGGTATGGCAGTTTCCCGTGAGGGACTGGAGTCCTGCAAGGCTTAAGGAGTACTGCAAATTTGCAGCAAGAGCATAGAACTCCTGAATTTCCCTCACTTGCCTTCCCCACTGCATCCAGAGACTGCGGTGGACTGTGGTAGTGCAGGTGAGAGTCTGGCCAATGCCAGCTCAGGTTGATAACTTTTTTCTTCTTCTTTGCTCTAAGTGGTTATTGTCCCCTTTGGAGATTCATGAAGCATATTGCTGGACCTGTTTCTCTCTGGGTACTGAGGAAACTCCCTCCATCTTGGTTGACTCTGTAGGAGAAACTCACTCTAGCTGCCTCATGGCAGTCACCTTAATCCTATATCCCCCAAGTGGCTTTTGACAGAGTATAAAAATAATCCAATGGAAAAGGATAACCTTTTCAACAAATGATGCCCGAACAATTGGGCATGTATAGACCAAAAAATGAACCTTGGCCTAAACTTCACATCTAATGCAAAAATTAACTCTAAGTGAGTCTTGGATTTACATGTAAAATATAAAACTAAAGATTTTAGAAAAATACAAGAAAAAATCTTTGGGACATAAGGCACTACAAAGAGTTCTTAAACTTGACACGAAAGCATAATCTTTTGGGGGGGTGGTTACATGACAATAATGTATTTGCTCATAGTTGTGAAGGCTGGAAGTCCAAATTCAAGGTGTTGGTAGGGTCATTTCTTTTGAGATTGCCTTCCCACTGTGTCCTCATAGGGTCTTTGTACACATACATCCCTGGTGTCTCTGGGTTTCTTTTTTTTAAATTATTTTAAAGAAGTGGGGTACAATTCAGGGTTAGGTATACAAATGAGCATAATCTATAACATTAAAAAAATAATAATTTGGACCATATCAAATTAAAAACTTTTTTCTGTGAAAGACCCTGTAAAGAGGATGAAAAGACAAGCTAAAGATTGGGAGAAAATATTTTCAAACTACAAATCCAAGCAACATAGCAAGACCTCATCTCTACAAAAAATTAAAAAATAAGCCAGGCATGGTGGTGTATGCCTGTAGTCCCAGCTACTCGGGAGGCTGAGGCACAAATATCACCTGAGCCCAGGAGGTCAAGGCTGCAGTGGTCTGTGATCATGCCACTGCGCTCCAGCCTCGGTGACAGAGTGAGATCCCAACTCAGAAAAAAAAAAAAGAACTTCATAAGACCTATTATAAATATGATTTAAAGGAAAACATTGATGTAATTAAGGAAAAACCGGACATTTCAAAACACATCAAATTCTAAAAAATAGAAAACTGTCAGATATAAAAAAGATATGTAACTGAAAAAATGCAATATTTGAAATGAAAAAAAAATTGTCTGAATGGACTTCACAATAGATCACACTGCTGATGAGAAGACAAGTAATCTTGAAGACCAGGAACAGAAATGCTCATAAATAAACATAGAGAGAAAAACAGTCTTAAAAAAAAGATTCTCAGTGGATTATGAGATAATATCAAGTGCCTAATATGTGTAATTGGGAAGAAGAGAGTCGCTGATGAAAAGAAAAAAAAGATTAAAAACTTTTTCAAGACAATAGAAATCTTCTTTTACCAAATTTATGAACAGCATAAATCCATAGAGCCAATCAGGTCAATGAAGCAAAGTAAGATAAGGATATAAAAAGCATCTCATAATCAAATCTCTGAAAACTAATAATAAAAAGAAAATCTTAAGCACATTCAGAAAAAAAAAAAAAAGACATGCTATATATGGGGTCAGTAAGAATGAGCACTGGCTTCTTAAAAGGAAGACTGCAAGCCACAAAATGATAGAAAAAATAACATCTTAGTACTGAAAAAACTTTCTATCTAGAATTCTATATGTAGCAAAAATAATGATAAAAAATGAAAGCAAAATATATTTTCAGAAACAAAAAAGCAGAAAGAATTCATCATCGACAGATGCTCCAGTTATGTAATACTTGGTAACAAACAACCCTGAAACTCTGGCTTGAAACAACAAACACTTTATTATATTTCACAATACTTCAGGTCAGAGATTTGTACAGGACTTGGTTGGGTGGTCCTTCCATTCCTTGTGACATCAATCAAGTTAGCTTAGTGGTATTCACTCATACCTGTCTTTATTTACACCTGGCACATTGGCAGAGATGGCTAGAAGGCCAGGCTTAGCAGAGGTTGTGGACCAAACACACTATATGCAGCCTCACCAACATGAGGCCTCAGGGTAGTCAGACTTCTTACCTAGTGGCTCAAAGCTTCAAGAACAAGAAGTCTAGCATATGAGAGAGAATCTACATGACATTTTATGGCCTAGACCCAGAAGTCACAAAGCATCACTTCCACCATACCCAATGAATTAAAGTAATCACAAGCTCACAAATTCCCAGGGAAAGAACATAAACCCCCACCTCTCAATAGGAGGAATTCCAAAGAACTTGTGGAAATGAATTTAAATTGCCACAGTCTTCCCTCTGGACAAAATTTATTGACATTCCTCCCTCATGCAATAAATATTCCTTCTTCCCAAGACCCCTTTCCCAATACCCTCCAAAAGTCTCACACCATTACTGAGTTCAAGTCAAAGTCCAGGATCTCATCATCATTGAAATCAAGCCCAGTTTATGGATGGGTCTCCAATCATATTGTTCAGATACTCTTGGTCTGAAAACCTGTGACCTGAAGAGAAAAATTATCCATCCCACACGTACTCAACATAGAAATAGGCATAAAACAACTGTAGTAAATATTTCCATTCAACAAAGGAAGAAAGTAGGACATCACCAATCCACTGAAATTCTAAAATCTAACTGGATATATGTTACTAGTTTGCAACTGGGCCCAATCCTGCATCCTTGGGAATGATTTTCCATGATTTTTGGCTCTTCCCTCTGGGATTCTGGTTTTGCCCTCTAAGTCATTCTTCCTTTTCTACAATAACTATCTAACTATTCCATTCTTGCAGTTGAGTAGCTTACTCAGCCTGCTTCCGGCTCATGAGTTTGAGGGTCTAAAAGTCTCTTTTCATTTTGTACAGTCTGTGTTGCTTTTAATGCAAGCTAATGTGATTACTTCTAAAATTTTGTGAATTTTTTTGTGTGTATCAATTTATAATCTGTCTCATTAGATAAAAGCCACATCCACAAATATCTTCCAGATAAGCCCTGTTCTACCTCAGGCCCCCTGCGAGACTGCTGTGGGACAATGCCCTTAGGATATTTAGAAGCCTTATTGTTTAAGAGAGAGGGTCTGTACTCCAACCCCTTATGAATTGTTCAAGGGTTTTTATCTGTTACTGAACTCTTTTTTTTTTAAATTGGAGTCTCACTCTGTCGCCCAGGTTGGAGTGTAGTGGCACGCTCACAGCCACCCCAGTGTCAACCTGCTGGGCTCAGACGATCCTTCTGCCTCAGCCTTCCAAGTGGCTGGAACTATAGGCACCCGCCACCATGCCCAGCTGATTTTTTTGATTTATTGTAGAGACAAGGTCTCTCCAAGTTGCCCAGGCTAGTCTCAAACCCTTGAGCTCAGGCAATCCTCTCGCTTCAGCCTCCCAAAGTGCTGGGATTACAGGCATGAGCCACCACTCCCAGCTTGGGTTTGTTACCAAACTCTCTCTTTTTTTTTTTTAAGTTGGAGTTTCACTCTGTCACCCATACTGGAGTGCAGTGGCCACTCCCGGCCACCGCAGCCTCGACCTGCTGGGCTCCAGTGATCCTTCCGCCTCAGTCTTTCCAAGTAGCTGGAAGGAACTACAGGTGCGCGCTACCACGCCCGGCTAATTTTTGATTCATTGTAGAAATGAGGTCTCCCCAAGTTGCCCGGGTGGGTCTCGATGTAACCAAACTCTTAACAAAAGGTTTACAGTCACAACTTTGGATTTATCTCTACCCTGAGCCCAGGACCTTAGGATTTGATCTTTGTTTTGCAATTTGATCTTAACTTTGAGTATCTTTGATTGGAAGAAACTAAGAATGAGAAATAGTTTTATTTTCAAATCTTGTTCTTTCATAATTCCTCTAAATTCTGTTTGAAAAGAGAATAATTCTTTAGTATAGCTTTGTCTATCTATGTCTTATGATACATAGTTTTAAAACAAACAAAAAACAGTTGATACTTTCAACGTTTTTCCGAGAAATCTAAGTCAGATTCAGTAGTTCATTAAATAAATGTTCTGTTCTTCATGTCACATTTGCTAAACCATCTGCCATGACATAACAAAGGCCTCCTTTCCTCCAGCTTCCATTAACTGTTTTTTTTTTTAACTTTCCTTGAAATCCTCAGTGGCATCATTCTCAATGCCTGTCAGGATTTACTGTCACTAAGGTGCCATTTTCAAACAGAACACTAGTAGAAATAATGACAACACATCATGACATCAGAGGAGGGAGAAGACGGATATCAGGGTATTTATTCCCCAGATCTTTCCTTATGGGGTCACCAGGGGCTGGCTGTGTCTGTACCATAGCTGCTCCAAACAAACTCTCTCCCTTTCCATGCACTCCAGAGTAATCACGGGATAATCCTTTTTAGTGAACTCTAGACCTTTAAAAACATTTACTAGCAAAGTTTATAGATTCAAAGTAAAAATTTGCCTTTTGGAAAAGTGGGATTAATAATAATTTACCAAAAATTAAAACACACACAAAAAAACACAGTATCAGAATTCTTATTCTTACCATTCTTATAAAGATAATCTGATAAGTGAAGAAAAAGTAATACATTCTCTTCCACTATTTGTCATCATCTACTTATGTGTACAAAGACTGGGCTTCTCTTCTAAGATTGGGCCACAAAAGGGGTGTCAGGGTCTGCCTTGTTCACTGAAACACTAGCTCTTAGAGCCCTGAGCCACCATGTAAGAAGACTACCATGCAGAAGAAGCCACATTCTGTAACAGATCCAGCTGAGCCCAGCCTTCTTCTGTCAGTGGTTACTTTCAAGAATTTAAGGATACCGTTAATACATACTGAAAGGGGATTTTGTTGGTCATTTCAAGCATAAAACCTGGTTTTAAGAAACTATGTTCATGATCCTTCACTGCAGATAGAACAGTTTGGAAAACTGTTGGGTTGTATCTACTAAAGTTGAACATTTAATACACTAAACCCAATAATTTCACTCCTACACGAATCCTCAACATGCACATGTATGCATACTGCATAAGTACCAAAAGATAGGTAACAGAAATACAAACATATACATGTGTATATTGTCTCCATAATACCAAAAGCCATAACTAAAATTTCAAATCAGAACTCTTCATATTAGCCAAAAAGTGGAAGCTACCCAAATACCTATCAATAATTGGACAAATAAATTATGTGCTATTTACAAAATAAAATACTAAACAATGATAAGAACAATCTACACGGAACAGCATGAATGAGCCTCACAAACAACATTGACAGATAGAAGCTAGACACGAAAGCAAATGTATTTTATTACTTCATTTATACAGAATACAAAAACAGGCAATAATTATCCTTGCTGTTAGAAATTCAAATAATAGTTACTCTTGGGATGGAAGGTAATGACAGGAAAGGGAGGCTGGGGGTATGGTAACTTTCTGCTTCTTGATCAGGGAGCATGCTACATAAGTGTGATGGTTTTAAAACAGATCCACAGATTCTTTGAAACGCCTCCTATTGAAACGTGAAGCCCAATTTCTTCCCCTTGAATATGGGCTGTCCTCAGTAACTCACTTCTAGCAAACAGAATGTACTAGAACTGATACCACGTGACTTCAGATGCTAGGTTAGAAAAGGCACTAGAGCTTCTTTTTTTGGGACACTCACCCCCAGTACTAAGACACCATGCTATGAAAAGGTTAAGGAGCCACATGGAAAAGCCATGTGTATGAATTCTGGTCAAAGACACAGCTAAAGTCCCAGCCAACAGATAGTATCAACAGCCAGACATGTGAGTGAAGGAGACTTCAAATAACTCCAGGTTCCAGCCTTCAAGCTATTCCAGTCAAGCCCTGCTTAAATTGAAGATTCATGAGCAAAATAAATGTTGCCATTTTAAGTCACTGCCTTTTGGGGTGATTTGTTATGCAGGTATACTTAACTGTAACACACATCACATGTGCTCACTTTGAAAAGTCATTGAGCTGTATAATTACGATATTTACACTTTTCCTCATGTATATTTATACTTAGGTTTGAGTAAAGATTTGAAATAAAAATCATTTTATGGAAATATGCTCAAGTTTCTAATCAGCCGGGCTCGGTGGCTCAGCCTGTAATCCCACGCCTTTGGGAGGCTGAGGTGAGGGGATTGCCTGAGCCCGCGGGTTCGAGACCCACCTGGGCAGCGAGACCTCATCTCTACAATCAATCAAAAAATCAGCCGGGTGTGGTAGCGCATGCCTGTCATTCCGGCTACTCAGAAGGCTGAGGCGGAAGGATCGCCAGAGCCCAGCAGGTCGAGGCTGCGGTGTCCAGGAGCGGCCACTGCACTCCAGTCTGGGCGACAGAGTGAGACTCCAACTCAAAAAAAAAAAAAAAGAAAAATGCAATAAACTTTTTTGCCACATTTCATATAGACACTTTCAAAGATCTATCAGTTTACTCTCACATATTGCCCAATTCTGATCATTTACCATGTATGAATGTAAAAAATATTGGTAGCAGACACGTCTGCCCAGCACTATTTCCTCTTCTGTTAGTAGGGCCTCATTGTCCTCTGGGGAGCTACTATCTCCCTTGTCAATCAGGGTAGTTGAGACCTAATTGCTCAGCTTCTTATAAAATTATATTATACCTCAAATCCTCCTAATAAATACCTTGCTTTATTTAAATTGGCAATATTTGGTCTCTAGTCTTCGCAACCAAAGGACACTTGTCAGTACATGTCTCCTGTGCTAGCATACCGTCTGACTTATAGTTGATGATGAATAAATAATAAACAAAATGTGTTTATAAAATGGTATTAGACCACCGATTCTTAACAAAAACTCAAAGACAACCCAGTGGAAAAAGAATACGTTTTCAACAAATATTACTAGAACAATTGGATATCCAACAAATATGAACCTGAATCTAAGCCTCAAACCATATAAAAAAGTTAACTCAAAATGCGTCATAGAACTAAATGTACAGTCTGAAACTCTAAAACTTCTAGAGGAAATCATAGGAAAATCTGCTGTGAACTTGTGGCAAAAATTTCTTAGAAAATGTAACCCATAAAGGAACAAATTAAACTTATCTTTAAAACACCTTATTAGATGGGGTGGCCAATGCCTGTAATCCCAGCACTTTGGGAGGCTGAGGCAGGAGGATCACTTGAGCCCAAGAGTTCAAAAGCAGTCTAGGCAAAATAAAAATTAAAAAATAAACACTATTAACAAAATAAAAATTTAAAAATATCTACAAAATTAAAAGATAATACTACAAGATATCACTACACACTTGTTAGAATAGTTAAATCAAAAAGACTGAAAATACAAAGTGTTGGTAAGTATGTGGAGGAACTCTCATACATTTGTGATAGGAATGTAAAATGGTACAATTGGTCAGGTGTGGTGGCTCATACCTGTAATTCCAGCATTTTGGGAGACTGAGACAAGAGGATTGCTTGAGTCCAGCCTAAGCAACATAGCAAGACCTTGTCTCTACCAAAAAAAAAATCAAAAAATTAAGGGGATGTGGAGGCTGAGGTGAAAGATGACCTGAACCCAGGAGGTTGAGGCTGTGGTGAGCTGTGATCAAGCCAATGCACTCCAGGCTGGGCAACAGAGTAAGACCCCAACTCAAAAAAAAAAAAAAAAAGGTACAAACCACTTTGGAAAGGTATAGGGCAATTTCTTAAAGAGTTAAACATTTACCTACCCTATGATCCAGTAATTCCACTTCTAGGTATATATCCAAGAGAAAAGGAAATATATGTCTACACAAAGACTTGCAGACAAATGTTCATAGCAGCTGTATGAGTAATAGTCTAAAATTAGATACACCCAAATGTTCCTCAACAAATAAGTGGATAAACAAATAGCAGTATACCCATATAATGGAATATACTCAGCAATAAGGAGGAATGAACTATTGGTACACAGAACATGAATGAATCTCAAAACAATTATATTGAGTGAAAGAAACCAGATGAAAAAAGACAGCATACTGTGAATCTATTTATATAAAATTTTGTAAAATACAAATAGATCTATACTACCAGAACGTAGATCTGTGGTTGCTTAGGTGAGGTAGGCGGGGAGGATGGAGAAAATTATAAAGGGGTAAGTGCAAAACTGAGGTGATGGATATAACGTATTCATTTGATCTTAGTGATGGCTTCAAGGGAATATACATATGTCAAAATTTATCAAATTATACACTTTTTAAATATGTTCTATACATTGTATGTCAATTATACTTAAATAAAGCTATCTTTAAAAAGCCCTGCAGGGCCGGGCACCGTGGTTCAAGTACTTTGGGAGGCTGAGGTGAGAGGACTGCCTGAGTCCAGGGTGTCAAGACCAACCTGGGCAATTTGGTGAAACCTCGTCTCTACAATAAATCAAAAAATTAGCTGGATGTGGTGGTGGGTGCCTGTAGTTCCAGCTACTTGGAAGGCTGAGGCGGAAGGATCACCCGGCAGGTCAAGGCTCTGGTGGCTACGAGTAGACCACTGCACTCCAACCTGGACAACAGAGTGAGACGCCAACTAAAAAAAAAAAAAAAAGCCCTGGAACTCAGATGTCAGAATTTGAGGGTAGTAAGAAAGAAGCAGAATGTAAATCTCAGCTAAAGGCTTCAGTGAGGCTTATCCAAGTATGCAAGAAATCCATGCTTCATCCCACCCAAATGAGCCTCAGCAGAGCTTCATGAGCCATCTCAATGCTATTTTCCATAAATGGTATCAACCACCATCTTATGTCTGTTTTCTGGAATAGAATGACCTAATCAGTACAAAATGAACTCCCATGTCTTGTGAGAGACTGTCAGTTAAACACATAATCCACATTTACAAACTTTTTTTTAAGTTTTAAAACAGAGTTTATTAGCAAGAAGAAGAGAAAGAAAAAGGAAGATTCATGGTAGAAAGACCTGCCGCGGACAAGATTCTCAAAAAGAAAAACTGCTACAAACATTTTAAAAAGGAGTTTTCTACTCGTAGAATAGGTTTAATAATTGAAAGTGAAATGTTTGTATGTCAATTTCAACACACAAGTTTGTTGAATCTCTCAGACCCTCAATGTCCTCATCCATAAAATGCAATAAGAAATAAGAAAAACCAGGAAAGTAAAAAGAGCAGGCTTTACCAGAGCTGTTAATTATTCCCTTTTTTGTGCAAAACCACCTTTCTTCCTCTCTGCTCTGAGAGACCTCCATTACTTCCCATCTCCATCAGCAGTAGTTCTCTGGAGTACGTCAAGCTTCTCTATCAGCCTCCATCCCTCTATCGCTAGACTCCTTGAGGGAGGTCCAGGAGGAAGGTCCCTGCCATACTCTTGGCTGACCACTTATTTGTCAAGAAGGCATCCAAGCTTGCTCAGGCTCAGCCAGGGACTGAGAACCACACTGCTCTATTGGGCTAGCCTTGAGCTCTCCCATCAGCTGTCACGTATCCCGGAGGTGTGGCCTCACTTTCTAAACACTCAATATTTGTTGAATGACCGAATGGGGAAAATCTCAACCACATCTCCATTTCTAATTGCGACGGAGGTGGTTTTCCAGGGTGGTCCGTCTTCTCCAGATCCAGAGCTGTGGGGCTTTGGCTGTAAGGGAGGATACAGAACCAAGGCCTAACCCACAGAAACGGGGGTGGGGGGGGGTGTTTGAGCTCGCCACTAGCATTAAGCAGCTCTGACTTCAATTTCCAGCTCTATATTTGCCGTGTGGGACCTTATGATCTTCAAAACTCAATTTTTCCAACTCTACGATGGGGCCAAAGCCACTCAATTTTTTTGTAAATGGTGTTAATTTCCATTACAGCATATTGGCCAATTATTACCTTGAACACTAAAGCTGGCATGTAACTCACTAATTCAACTATTACCCGAAATATATACTTAAGTCAAAAGCGCAAATACGCATAGTTCACTGAGAAAACAAAGGTTTCTCTCCTACTGAGATAAGAATTTAAGACAAGACCTAGAAGCAAACGACTACCAAGTCCTAAAACGAGACCGAATCCCCAAAGGTCAATCAGGTTCGCTAATAAAGCTCCGCCTCCGGGCAAACCCTGCCCACTTCCGGCTGCCCCACCCACCCTCCCACACTGGAACCCCGCCCCTTCCCGCGAGGTCCCGCCCCCCACATCCGATCCTGGTGCCCATTGGACCAATCTGGAAGCTGTATACACACCCGACACACGCACGGTCGTCCGGGGCGTCTTTGCGCCTGCGCAGCAGCGCCGTTAGCAGGCTGGAACCGGGTAGCCAGGGGGAGGGGGGCCGGGGTCCGGCCGAATCTTCCTCGGTAATAAGAAGTGACGCGTCCCGCGGTCCTGGCTCCGAGGGTCGGGTCGAATTGGGCCTGGGCGCTGGAGCTGCTGTGGCTCCCGCCGCGGC
>NW_007216519.1:17006-37410 GCF_000164805.1 Carlito syrichta
GCCCCGGAGCCCCTAGGGCCGGCCTTTGCAGCCTGGGGCAGGTGGTCGCGTGCCCCCGGCCGGCTCGGGGTCCAGATGGCCACGCTCGGAAATGACCGCGGAGAGGTCGGGCGGGTTTAACAGGTGGATTCACCCTGGGCGGGGAGAGTGGGGGGCCTGTGGGGGCAGGGAAGGAAAGGCGGGGACATCCGTCCCCCCGTGCTTCCAGTGCCGTGCCCAGCTCAGCAGTCTTGAGGAGAGCTGTGTAGGGCCATCCCTCCAGCTTTTTCCTCCCCTTGGTATGGCCATGTCCTTTGGGACAAGCCACCAAGTTAATGCCGAGACGAGATCAAGTATCCTCTAGTTTTTCCAGGTCCCCTCACCCCCACCCCTTTGTTCCCTCAGAAGAAGGACTACAGTTCGTGGCACGCCCTGGATGCCATCGTGGTTTAATTCTCTTAGAAGAGGGTAATTGTTGCTTTGCAGAGGTGTGCACACCTCTTCCTTTGGGCATGTCTAAAAGGTAGTGTGAGGGAAATAGTAATAACTAGACTCACGCTTCCTTTCCACTGCAGTGTTCAGGACTCTGAACTCAGGATCTTTGAGCACTCTTATACCTTGCTGCAGAGTTCTTCAGTATGCCACAGAAATAACCCGGGTGCGGTGGTGCGTGCCTGTCATTCCAGCATTTTGGGAGGCCGAGGCGAGAAGATTGCCTGAGTCCAGGGGTTGGAGACCAGCCTGGCAACTTGGCAAGACCTCGTCTCTACAATAATAAAAAAAAATTTAGCTGGGCGTGGTGGCGCACGCTTGTGGTTCCAGCTACTTGGAAGGCTGAGGCGGAAGGATCGCCGGAGCCTGGCAGGTCGAGGCTGCGGTGGCCGGGAGCGGCCACTGCACTCCAGTCTGGGTGACAGAGTGAGACTCCAACTCAAAAAAAAAAAAAAATTCAACAGAAATAAACCATAAAATGACTTTCATTTTTAAAGTATTTGAATGTCTTTTTTTTTTTTTAATCTTTGTAAACAAAACGCCTTCGTCCTATTAAAAAGAAACTAAGTTTATGTTATTCTAGGCTAGGGATTTGCCACCTCCTCTTATTCCTAAGTGGTTGGCTAGAGCCAGTGTGTTAGCTGACTAGGTATAAACATCTACACTTCAGACTATATAGAGTGCTGAGTATTTTAGAGTCCACAGTATCTTGCTTTAAGCTGAAAACGCTGTGCATATGTGTTTAATACATTGTAGGACCGAATTTTTCGCTTGTATTGCAAAATATTTTGAATTTAGTTTCTCACAAATAAAACATAGATCTGCAGTATTATTAGGTTTTGGGTTCATGTGCTTGGGAGGATGCAACACTTGAAAAAATAGTCAAAATAGGAAACTGGACTCGGCCATTCATTTCTGTTCCTCAAATGCTTCCCTTTTTTTATTTTATAAAAATACACTTTTCCATAAAAATAACATTGGAGAACAATATGATGTTTTTAATTTAGACATTTGTCCCAAGTAAAGTGAAGCAATTTTTCTAATAGTTTCAAAAGGACCTCTTTCCTTGTATTTATAAAATATGGTCTACCTAACATACATGTGACACAAACATTGTTTATTAAAATATTGTCAGTGGCTTTAAAAACAAAATGCTTAGCTATCCTTATGTTTAGGGTAAGGACAGGTTCCAGTTTAAAGAAGGGGAGGACACTTCAGTTCATTCCCAAAACACACATAGGGGGTAATTAGGATATTTGTCAAGTTCTGAATCAAATCTTCATAGCATGGCCTCTCGTAGTTAAAAATATAGTATATTTAAGTTGCACAACTAATAGCATAATTGCAAATAAAAATCCCAAAGTGAATAGAAATATTAGCTATACTACTATTCATATAAGTAGCATGTTGTCTTTCAAAGCTAAAGAATTAGTCTTAGTAGCAAGGAGTTGTTATTACATAATTTTTTTGTACCACAGATAAAATCTGTAGTATAATTAATATAAAGGCCACCAGATGACTATTACTCTACACCCCATCTAAGGGTCCCATTATGTCAGTTTCTTAAGTGGACCACCCATATTAACAAGAAAATGAAGTACAGTTTGCATTTTGGAGGGAGGAGGAGGCTTACATTAGGAATATTCCTAACCAAACTTACTTTGTATCTTTAAATAGCTTTATTTTCATCTAAGATTCTTTGTGTTATAGGTATTTCTGTATTAATAGATAAAATATGCAATATAATGTAAAGGCTTATCAAATGATCATTCTGTACTTCAAAAAAAAAAAAGATTGCAACTGCTCAAATGATCTTTCCAGAGACTGCTCTGGAATGTGGCTCATTTAAATTTTTTTTGTTACATTGGGAGGACCAAACAAATTTAACTTGAATCTTTAGCTAGATTTATTTTCATTTAAACATATGTCATACATTTAATATATGAAGTCACAAGTTGACATGTTCTATTTTAAACTTTGAAAATGCAGGATGAAGACACTGTTTGAAGAGATCAAAGCATCAATTAAAAATAACTATAACCAAGATCGATCATTTTGGAGGCCTGTTCTTCCTTGGGGAGGTGTTTTTACTATCAAAGCTGGCCGCAAAGCAGTATCCTGTACACCACTCTATGTTGAAATAAGACTGAAAAATACCTGCACCATAGATGGATTCCTGATGTTATTATATGTCATTCTTAATGAAAATGAAAATTTCCCTAGGGAACTTTCTGTTCACTTTGGTAGAGAGTTTGTAGATTGTTTTCTTTATTTAATGGACACCTACAGTTTTACAACTGTGAAGCTACTTTGGATTTGGGACAAGATGGAAAAACAGCAGTACAAATCTGAAGTTCATAAGGCTTCATTAATAATTGATTTATTTGGGAATGAGCATGATAATTTTACAAAAAATCTTGAAAATCTCATGTCCACCATTCAAGAGAGTTACTGTTCCAACTGGCGATGCCCAACTCGAGTACAGGAAAATCAGCAGCGCACAATTAATATAAAGTAAGTTGCTCTAAAGTCTGTTTTGTCACTTTTTACTTTTAAAAAGAAGTTGCTTTAAATATATAGTCCTGCTCTTCATAATGATGTTTGTCAACAAAGGGCCACATATACTAGGGTGGTCCCTTAAGATTATAATGCCATGTATTAATTATACATGTATTTTCTATGTTTAGATACACAAAGACTCACCATTGTGTTACAGTTGCCTACAGTATTCAGTATAGTAACATGTACAAATTTGTACCCTAGGAGCAATAGGCTATACCATATAGCCTAAGTGCGTAGTAAAACCATCTAGGTTTATGTAAGTACACTGTATGATAGTCACACAGTGATGAAATCACCTAAGGATGCATTTCTTAGAGCATATCCTGTTGGACGGTGTATAACAGTGTTGCTAGAGAACTTGCTAAAGTACAGATCCTGTGTAATTACTTACACATGAAGCAACCACACAGGTGCAGGACTCTTCAGTAGGGTCCCCTGAAAAAATGTTAATACAATCTATTACATCCAAACATTTTAGAATTACTCTAAAAAACCAACTGATAACCTTTTCAGTATCAAAGTAATGAATGGTCAGTAGACAAAATGTTTTATTCTTGCTTTGCGTTTACTAATATGACTGTAGATCATTCTTTGTACCACAAATTTAACCTCTTAAAGAGAACTTAATACTGTTTTTGGAATGTTTTGCCCTTTGGATGAGTCTCTGCTAGGAAGGCTAGTTTCACATGAACAAGATTAAAAATATTACATCATGGCCACAGCATAATTATAGACAAAGACCCCAAACTTGGCATCTCACACCTGCAGGAAATATGGATGTGAGAATTTGCTTTTGGCTTTCAGAGAGAAGGCAAATCTCCAGACTGGTAATTGGCAAGGAGGGAGGCCAAACTGGCAAGTCCTGGTAGAGTGCTGGGAAACATTAAAGGCTCTGGAGACTTGAGCTGGAAAAGGGATAATTGCCTGTGAAAGAAAAACAGACACATTGTTGTCAGAAAGTAATTTCGTCTGTGGTCCAGAAAAACAGCCTAATAGAGTGTTCCCATTTGGAAATATGTCTCACATACTCAAATTTATTAAACTCACATTTCTCTGAAATATACTTTGCCTATTTTTTGTACTGCTGTTTTGCAATCTCTCGATGCAAAAAAATTTTACTCTATATCATAATAGTTGAAAAAGTGTTTCAGGCCAGGTGTGGTGACTCATGTCTGTAATCCCAGCACTTTGGGAGGCTGAGGAAGGCGAACACGAGCCCAGGAGTTCAAGATCAACCTTGACAACATAGGGAGACCTCATCTCTACAAAAAGTTAGCCAGACTTGGTGGTGCAGACTTTTGTAGTCCCAGCTGCTTGGGAGGCTGAAGCAGCATCACCTGAACCCAGGAGGTTGAGCCTGCAGTGATCCATGATCATGCCACTGCACTGCAGCCTGGGCTGCAGAGTGAGACCCCAACCCGAAAAATAAAAATGAAAGTCATTTCAGAAGTGTTTCTTGTTTTTGGTTGTCTTGTTTGATTTTTTTTGTTTTTAAGAAACTGGATCTTGCTCTGTCACCCAGGTTGCTATTTGCTAGTCCATATTAATCATCGTATTTTATGCTTATTTAATTAAATAATTTTCATCGTATTCTAATTTTTTAAAGCTTTTGCCTAATTTTCTTTTATCCTATGTTTAAAACAACCTGTAAATCATATAGAAAATGATTTTTCAACAGATCAGGTACCTGAGGCCAAGAATGGTTGTGACTTGCATTTAGTCAGGTAACTAATTAGCTGTTCTGATTTGGGGTCCTAGTTTCTTCCCACCAGACCAGATTGCCTCTTTGGAATTCTCTCACAATTTTTTTTAGCTTAACATAGCAATAACTGCATATTTCAGAATTGTTTACAGAAAATTTTAAGTTTTTTTTTGAAGACTTCATACATTAATGTTTATTGAGTTCAACTGATTTCTGTTCTATCTGCAAGAAATACAAAGATGGATAAGAGAGGTTGTACTTGGTATACTTAGTTTTGCTAATAGCGGATTAACCCGTAAGGTTTGTTATCTTAATAATGCATTAAGCTGTAAAATGTTAAAACAGTTCTTGCTTGCATTTTACAATTGTTGTAGTCCTCCCCAAGAAACTCCACATGGAAACTTGATAAGACTGGCTGTGGATGAGTTATTCTGTTCCAAGATTGAACTGTGTGAAGAATGTGGGTGAGTATATGATAGACATTTAAAAGTATTTCTTATTGTTTATAAGGAAACAAATGGACTGATGTACTCTTTGAAGTTAGTACTTTATGAAATAGCAACTCATAAATATCTAGGAAGCCTTGCACTTTTTGAATCTTACTAACCTAGTATACTGTGCCATTTTATGCCATGTTTTCATTATCGAATATTACTATAGAATATGATACTACAACTATTTGATGAATACAAAGCAAATGCCTTTTCTTTTTTTCCCCCACTTCTGAGTAGGTACAATAAAACCTTGGTTAACCGGAACCCAGCTAATCGGGACCCTCAATTAACGGGATTTTTTCTGCACTCCTCATTTAGGAGAAAGAGGTAAATGACAACCAAAAAATTTAACATAGTTTAAAAAAAAGTTCAGAGGACAGAACGTATTCATCCCAATCTCTTAACAATTTCTGTGTCTACATTGTTGTACAATGAGAATTAATATGTAGAAGGATGATCATATAGCTAATCATGAAAGCTAAAAATATGTTCAGTTAATTGCACTTATTATGTTCAGAAAGTGAACTAATATATTTTAGCAACAAATACTGAAACAGATGGTTTTCTGGTTAACTTAGTCAGTAATGATTGTTAACCAGAATACTGTACACTAAACATTCCGGTTAATCGAGATTTTACTGTATAATTGTATTTGTTATATTCTTATCTATATATTTAATACCTGAATACTAAGAAAATACAATTTGCTTCATGCTAATAGAAGATTCTAATGGCAAAAGGAAGCAATAGAGTCATATTATTCCCTTCTCTGTTATTATTTGAAACTGAAAAAATGTATCTACAAATAAAAGCTTTTATATCAGTTTGGCAGAATTACGCTTTTATGGGCTTAGATAGAAATAGCTAGTTTTTTCTAGAGTTTTAAAAGAATCCCTTCTAGTACAGGGAACATCGTTTATAAACTCTGGGAATAAGTATCTAAGATAATAGTATAGCCATATCATTACTCATACCTGTAATAGATAACTATGCCTATAAGAAAATTAAAGTCATTAAGACAACCCAGAAGTGTTGAAAGGCAGTTTTGTCCTAAGTGTAATAACGTTCATGCCTATTTTCCATTTTAGGTGTGGTGGCTTAAGAGAATTTTCTCAACGAGTTTTCTGCCATGGAGCACCCCCTTTTGTTGTCTTAAATATGCAACATTGGAAATCTGAAGATCTGGCATATGTACCCTACTACTTAGATTTATCTGATCACAAGTAGGTGTTTCTTTGTTTGTTGACTTCGTAAAACTAGTTTTAAAAAATTATCCTATTCTATCATGATTTAGACTAATCCTTAAGAAGATATTGTTGAAAAAAATCATAGCTGTCTCTAAATTTGTGTTTTCTGAATAGGATCTGAATCTGCTTCAAGGAGACCGTCACTAGCAGTGCGCATAGTCGTTAGGTACTTGCTCTGTGGAATAGACAGAATTGGGTTCAAATTCTAGCCCCGTCTTTTACAAACTGTATAATCTTGAGCCAATAACTTAATCAGTTTACACATCAGCTTTCTTATCTATAAAACAGAAATGACAGTATCTGCTTGGCACTATTATTATGAGGATTTAGTAAGACAGCACATGCTAAGTGTTTTGGATAGTGCCTGACACACAGGAAGCAGTCAGTAAATACGGTCTGCTATTTGTATTTCAAGTCAAGGAAGTATATAGTAGTATGAGGAGGGACCCCCCCAAAAACTGGAATTATCTTTTGGAAGGGAGGGCCCCTTATAGTACACTTGGAATTTATTCCTTGGGATCAAATGGTCAACCAGAGTTTTTATCTGGAAATTCTGAGAAGGTTGTGTCATGATTTGCACAAAACATGTCCAAGTTGTGACAAACAGTTGACTGGTTCTTCCACCACAACAATGCGCCTGCCCATACCACAATGAGTATTCTGCCATTTTGTACCAAAAATGGTATGACCCCCATGCTCCACCCTCCCTGTTCATCCTGTCTCACCTCGAGGGACAGTTTTTGGTCATTTTTTGATGAAAAAAGTCTTCAAAAGGAAATGTTTTGCTGATGTGGAAGAGGTGAAACAAAAAATGGCAGAATCACTAAAAGGTATCTACATTGGTGAATCAAAAAGTTGTCTTGAGCAGAGGAAAAGCATCTTGATAGTTGTATTGCATCAAATGGAGAGTACTTTGAAGGTGACTGAAGTTTAAACTTGTAAGAATACACAATTTTTTATAAATTCTAGCAGTTTTTTTAGGGTTCCCCCCTCACATATAGAAGGTTATCATTTAAACATAAATTATTATTTTACATCATTTAAAATAAAAATACCTGCATACAAGTCAGAAAATAAAAGATTCTGCCAGGTGCGGTGACTCATGCCTGTAGTCCCAGCACTTTGGAAGGCAGAGGCAAGAGAATTGCCTGAGCTTAGGGGTTCAAGACCAGCCTGGAAAACTTGGCGGGACCTCATTTCCACAACAAATTTTTTTAAAAATCAGCTGGGCATGGTGGCACACGCCTGTGGTTCCAGCTACTTGGAAAGCTAAGAGGGAAGGATCACCTGAGCCCAGCAGGTCGAGGCTGTGGTGGCCGTTAGCATGCCACTGCACTCCAATCTGGGTGTCAGAGTGAGACTCTGACTCAAAAAAAAAAAAAAGCAAACAAGAAAATACAGGATTCTTTTAACATTATGCCTTTAAAAGTTTTCTTGTGTGTTTTTAATTTTTAGTAGAACTATTCAAGTTATGAGTTGGTCTGTTAAAATAATTTTTTTTAATTTTAAATTATTTCAGTTTTTAAATATTTTACTCCACACTACTAATTATAATACATTATTTATTCAGATGGATGTCTTTTTCAGGGAACACAATGCAAACAATCTCAGTTTTTTTTTTCCTTAGTCAAGAATTTAAGGAGTGCTTGTCTTAAAAGCAAAGTATTATAATTTTCTTTGCAGGTATTTGTTGGAAGGTGCCACATTGTTTAACAAAGAGGAACATCATTATTCTGCAGCTTTCCAGATTGACGGACATTGGATGCATTATGATGGCCTCAGAAATGTGAATTTAATTTTGTTAAATAAACCCCCAGAGTTTCTCCTCCTGTCATCATTGGTTTATATTCGAGCAACAGAGAAATAAATATAGACTGATGCTAAATTAAATTGTTTTCCCATGCTCCCCCAGACAAAGGGCTTTTATTTTGTGTATACTTGGTATCCAAGGAAATAGTTCAACTACACTAGTTTCAGAGGTGTATTCCAGTGTTTAGCCCCAGGTAAATGTTTCATATAGAGGATCTATGCAAAAATGTTTGTATTTCCTTTTTATATTTCCTGGATTATTTTTATATGAGTATATTTTATGTTAAAATAAATATATCTTGTGGCCTTTGTATTTTTTATTTGTATGTTCCTTAATGGTTTTTACAATTCTATCCTTAAATCCAAGAAATACTTTGTCACTTGAATTCTAAAGTTTTCTTTTTGGATATGCAAGTAAAACCTGGATAAAAGTCAGTATTTCAGTACTTTAACAGCTCAGAGTATATCTGACTTATTTATTTGCCCTACCTCACTATAATCCAAAGTGCACTATTGGATCTAGTATGGATTTGAATGTACAGTTTATGGATGGCCTAGTTTACCCATTAATTTGCCTAATTTTCCTGCAGCAATTTAAAAAATATATTTATGTGAGAATCTTTTCTGGGCCTAAACTGTTTCTTTATAATGGCAAATTACTTTAACCACTTGCTAAAGTATTATAAAACTGCCACTGGATTTTAAGTGTTAAACTGAGCTTTCAAGCTTAAAGTTATTGTTACAAATAAATTATATAACTATCCCAAATGTTTATCTCACAATTAAATGTAATTGAAATGTTCTGGTTAAAATGTATTTTGCAGATAAGACAACTATAAAAAAATTAGACAACTGGATGTCTACTAGTGTTAGACTAACAATAGAAATGTACTTTAAATATATATTTAAGAGAAAAATGGGTGCCTGGGAATATTTCTTTTCCTAGTAAAGGTTTATATGGGCACAGAGAAGAAGATACGTAAATTTCTGGAGTAACATCTGCTGGCTCCCTTGTAAGTAGTAATTGATAGCCTGAGGCTTTGACTTGCAATATAAATCACTAGAATTGTATAGTTAGCAGAATATTATGTTTCTCTAAAAAGACCTTAAGATCACTCTTTCCTTTGCAACTTAAGGGAGAAAATAAAAATTCTCAAGGGAAAATACTTTTTTTAATGTATCACCGTTTATCTTAGTGTTTACATTTTAATAAATAGTCTATTTTAGGTTTTGAATTAAAATTAAATGCAAATTAAATCTAGAGACTTCTACATGATGATAGATCACTGCCACATACCAAATTGCAAAGTTTCATTCAATAAATTAAATCTTACATTGGCATGGTGCCATGTTGAGAAAATTTACCCAAGAATGGATAAATATGGGTGAAACATTGCTAAGAAAGCCTCACTTTAGTAAATACTACGAAAGTTCCTTTTTTATATAAGATTTTTTAAAATAATGATTTATTTTACAAAAAAGAAAAATCACCCAGGGTTTGTTTAAATAGTTCCCCAGTGTATTTAAATAGAATTTGATTTACAGAAAAATTTTCTGGGGACACCTTATTGCACGAATCAAAGTATACAAAAACACAGATACTTAGAGTATACATAAATGGTGTCATTAGCAAAATTATTCCTAATGCAGATATATTCTTTGAGGAATTGCACTTTATTTGAAATACTAGTTTATGGTGAAACAATGACTTACCTACCTCACAGGGATGTTGTGAGGATTAATATGTTTGTTAACATTTCACTACCTGGAAAATGCTAATAAAAATTTTTTTTCTACCTCTTTCACATACAGACAAGGCTCCCCAGTTCTTACTAATGGACTTTTCATATCTGAAATATATGTATATATATTTAGGCAGTAGCTCATTATCACTAATGTATTTAATGTGTAAGGGAAATTAAGTATGCTTTCTTGACCCCAAGTGGTTGGGGGTTAAGGAGAACGGGTAATGTGTTGCTACGTAGCGGTTGGTAGAAAAAAAATCATCTGATGACTAAACAGTGACTAGAAAGAGGGTCAAAAAGAATGAACTAAACTAGATTACAGAATGTAGGATCAGGGTATGGAAAATTATTTGTAACTCTAAACATTCTTAGAGAAATCAGAGTAATCTGGCGTGGGGGATGTGGGCAAAAGATATGAGAGAATAATCAGAATATGTTTTGAATCAAAATGCCACAAAGCACCGCTATAATAATGGGGAGAGCAAAAATAATTTTTTTCCTCCACCAAGAAAATCAGAAAAAATAATTTTTAGAACTTGACTATAATCAGGGATAAAGTAAATTTAAGGAGGAATCTCCAACTAGCTTCAGCAAAAGAAACCTTTTTTTCTCCAACTTCTGCGACTAAGTTTACTTTCATTATTCATTGTGTAGTGTTTCATTTTTGAATTATCAGAGTTAAATATCTGAGACACCGTTACTAGATCTGATCCAATGAAAGAGGATGAAAAACAAAAGATGACTCTAGCTACAATTGGCATGTTTACTAGCCTGAGTCCCATGTTCTGATTCTTACAGTATGAGCAAACAACTGTATAATCAGATCACTACTATTACATAAAAAGGTGTACATTTTGGACTGTTTATTTTTTTAAATTATTTAGTGGTGTTTACTTATTTGAAATAACTATAATACTCTATAAGCAGGCAGGGTAAGAAGTTCATGTAAAATGACTATAGTACTACTAAATCATAGTCAAACATTTTTCTTTTTTTTTTTTTTTTTGAGTTGGAGTCTCACACTGTAGCCCAGGCTGGAGTGCAGTGGCACCGCAGCTTCGACCTGCTGGACTCAGGCGATCCTTCCGCCTCAGTCTTCCAAGTAGCTGGAACTACAGGTGTGCGCTACCACACTATCACAATTGGCTTATTTATTTATTTATTTATTGTAGAGATGAGGTCTCACCAAGTTGCCCAGGCTGGTCTCAAACCCCTGGGCTCAGGCAATCCTCTGGCTTCAGCATCCCCAAATGCTGGATTTACAGGCTTGAGCCACTGCGCCCGGCCATCTTCCTTTGTTAATGCCCCAGCACTTAAAATCAGCATCAACATCTTCTGCCTGGAAATTGCACACCTTTACAAATTTATTTGTTTTTACAAATTTAGCATCTTGCAACATTTATACAAAGGCCTCGAATCTGATACCTTACTATCAGGGGTTCCTACATCCTAACCAACTAGTCGAGGTTTACTCTCTGTTACTTGCACGGCCTCCTTGCTATAGTTTGAATGAAGGTATCCCCTTCAAAATTCATGTTGAACTTAATTCCTGTGGTGGTGGTATCGAGAGGTGGGGCTTGTGGGGAGGTGATTAAGTCATGAAGGCTTGCCCTTATGAATAGGATTAGGTGCCCTTATTAAAGGACTTGAGAGAATGAGATTGGCCCTTTTGTTCTGCCTTCTGCCATGCAAGAAGACCCTGCTCAGATGCACCTTGATCTTGGGCTTCTCAACCTCAAAAATACATTTCTGTTTTTTGTAAATCACCCAGTCTGTAGTAGCACTAATGGATTTAGACACACCCTTCGCCTCAAATTTAATTTGATCCTGGGGAAAACATAACCTTTCACTCTATCTCTAGGAAGTAGAGGAGGAGGAAGTTAGTAAGTAGGGAGGCCAGTGTAGACAGATGATTTTTTATATTCTGATATTTACCCAAGAATGGATATTAGATTACCCTCAAATGAGCAATCAGCTCCATAATCCATCCAAGATCATCTACAAGGTAGCAAGAGGAATATCACTTAAAAATAAAAAAGCGAGCTGTGTTGGCAGGAACAAGAAAGAGGATGTAGAATGGAACAGGAGTTTTTGGAAGCAAGTTGGCTGTGTAGACAGGTTAGTCATGGTGGAATCAGAAACTTGCTATTTGTACACTTGGCTGTATTTTCATTACTTGTTTGTTTTATCTTTGAATTCTAGAGTCAGGAAGTAAGACCCAGATGGCATAAATTGTCCCAAAATAGATACAACCAAAGAGACTTTCTGTTTTCCTGTTTATCTAACACCGAAGTGTCACAAAGATTTTAAAACCCTAAACACAATTAGCTTTTAAGAATGTGGTGGGAAAAAAAGCTGGCTGAGGAAGTTTGTGAAGAGGCGGGAAGTAGGCACAATAAAGAACTCTGCATGCCCACTATATGGGAATTGTAGGACGTGTGCTCGAGTTAAGAAGAGAATAGGTTAAGGCTTGGAGGCAATGGCTGGCTAGGGAAATCTTTGCCCAAGCAGGCTAGGCTTGATCTGGGGGCTACAAGCTGCAACGAGGTTAATACCAGACATATTTGCTCTGCGTCATTCATTTAATGCATACTTATTGAGTATTTACCATTTGGTAGTTGAATTAGATACACGTTCTGCCCTGGAAATGAGTACATGCCCAGAGAGGGAGAAGAATTAGTAAATCAATTATGACTGACAGAGAATGGCAGGGTAAGGCACTGGAGCTTTGAGAGTACACAGGCGGGGTATCTCTGCAGACAACTGCCCTGAGGTCTTTAAGACAGGTCTCACACTGTGTCTGCCTAGCATGCCTGGAGAGATTTGTGGAGAAAAAGACTACAGATTGTTCAGTTTGTGATATCAAGGGCAATTGTAAGATATTATTGTCTCTACCTCCACCCCCAGAGTCTAACTGCCTTTAATTTCCATTAGAATGCTATAAATCTTACTTTTTTTTTTTTTTAGTTAGGAGTCTCACTCTGTCACCCAGGCTGGAGTGCAGTGGCTCACTCACGGCCACTGCAACCTCGACCTGCAGGGCTCAGGTGATCCTTCCGCCTCAGCCTTCTAAGCAGCTGGAACCACAAGTGTGTGCTACTACACCCAGCTAATTTTTTTGATTTATTGTGGAGACGAGGTCTCACCAAGTTGCCCGAACTGGTCTCGAACCCCTAAGCTCAGGCAATCCTCTTACATTCACCTCCCAAAGTGCTAGGATTACAGGCATGAGCCACGGTGCCCAGCTAAATCTTATATTTCAAGATAACAGATTTTTAAACACCTTCACGTTTACAAAGAAATTTATTGTAGTTTAAGTAATCCACAAAGATTAATTATATAAAACTTTTCTATTTCTGATAAAAGGGAAGAGATGGGTGGGAAGTGAGAGGGTCACTTGGGATGGGCACTTCTTAAATACTTAGTAAGTTGTCCCCTGGACTTCCAAAAGGAGGGACAAGACAGCTGATTCCCAACTCTTGCTGTATCCTTCATGACACCAGGTGGCAGAAGCTCCTTGGTATGGAATGTAAAGTATCTGGAGAGAAAGAACCCTACCTGAACTTTTTAGCCTCAAAAGTTAACCTACTTTGAAATTTGGATGAAGTAAGTCAAATTTTCCTTCTGTTGTATGACACTACATACTCGTAATTCGGAGAAAACTTATAGTCTTAAACACCTTCCATAAGATTGGCTGGGCTTTCTCTGCCAACAACGCCATAGTTAAAATAACACTTGTAAGCAGACTCCTTTCTTCACCTTCCTCCCAACCCTCATGGTTTCTGAAATTTCTTCTTTTCTGTCATCTCTTCTTTTGAGAAGACCTAGGAATTCCTGTCTTGAGTGAGCTTATAAAAATGCCAGAAGACCAAATTCAGTATTGCTCTTTTTCACCCAGGAGAAAGATTAGAATCGCAGTCATTCTAAATGAATCATGATATATGGTCATCTTACCAATGGATTATCTCTGGTATTAGTTATTGATTACTAGTTTTCATGTCATCAAAGAAAGGCAAGACTTTGGCAGGTAAATGCCTGGACTCTAAAGCCAGATTGACTGGGTTCAAATGCAGGCTTAGTCACTGGCTGTGTGGCTTTGGCCCTCTTTTTTTTTTTTTTTTTTTTAAAGTCGGGGTCTCCCTCAAGTCCCTAAAGAAGATCATGGATGACCTCGACCGAGCAAGCAAAGCCAATGTGCAGAAGCGAGTGTTGGAGCGGACAAAGCAGCTCATCGACAGCAACCCCAACCAGCCCCTCGTCATCCTGGAGATGGAGAGCGGTGCCTCAGCCAAGGCCCCGAATGAAGCCTTGAAGCTTTTCAAGACACATTCCCCCCAGACGTCTGCCATGCTCTTCACAGTCGACAATGAGGCTGGCAAGATCACATGCTTGTGTCAAGTTCCCCAGAATGCGGACAATCGGGGACTAAAAGCCAGCGAGTGGGTGCAGCAGGTGTCAGGCCTGATGGATGGCAAAGGTGGTGGCAAGGATGTGTCTGCCCAGGCCGCTGGCAAGAACGTAGGCTGCCTGCAGGAGGCGCTGCAGCTGGCCACTTCCTTTGCCCAGCTCCGCCTGGGGGATGTGAAGAACTGAGGGGAGGGGTGGTGGTGCTGGGGAGTCTCTCTCCCCCAACCCAGCGCGTCAGGCCAGCCAGGAGCTCTCCATCCGCCCCGAGGACATTTGAATTTGGGGACCTTTAAACAGCCCCATCCGTCCTTCTAACCCAGTAGTAACCGGAACATACCTGGGAGCCGTCCTGTGACTCAGTGCCCCCTTACATTTCTGCCCTACGCGTCAGTACCGTCTGTGTAGAACCATGACCCCAGGATTGCAGCTTCTCATCGTCACACTCGCGTCTGTAGACACAACCCTCGAGACCCAGGCTTTGGGGTCTGGACGTAGGAGACATTTTTGCTGCAGAGAATAAAAGGACCATGTGCAATAAAAATAAATAAATAAAGTCAGGGTCTCACTCTGCCGCCCAGTATGAAGTGCAGTGGCATGATCATAGCTTACTGCAGCCTTGAACCTTCCACCACAGCCATCCAAGTATCTGACTACAGGCACGCACCACCCCTCGCAGCCAATTGTTTGATTTTATGTACAGATGAGGTCTTGCTGTGTTGCCCAGGCTGGTCTGGAACTCCTGGGCTCAAGCAATCCTCCTGTTTCAGCCTCCCAAAGGGTTGGGATTACAGGCATGAGCCACAGCACCTGGCCAGGGTCCATTTCTTAACCTCTCCAATTCCTCAGTTTCCTCGCTGTAAAATGGAGATAATAATAGAATATATCTCATAAGTTTGTGGCGAGAATTAAATGAATTATTATGTATGGCACCTAGTGCCTGACACATAAAAAGCAACATGAAAATGTTAGCTACAATTAGTGATTTCTTTTTCAACATTTTATTCAGAAATTTTCGTAAATTAGTTGGTGAGTAATGCTGTTACATAAAATGAATCAAATTCCATGCAAATATTTCAAGTTTGTTGAAAACCACTGCTAGTATTTCTGTGGCAATTAAGCTCACAGAACAAATTACAATGCTAAAACAGACTGGGTGTGGTGCTCACACCTTTAATTCCAGGACTTTGAGAGGCCGAAATGGGAGGATTGCTTGAGCTCGGGAGTTTAAGACCAGCTGGGCAACATAGTGAGACCCTGTTTCTACAAAAAAATTTAAAAATTCACCAAGTATGGTGGCATGCACCTGAGGCCCAGCTACTTGGGAGGATGAGGAGGAAGGATCACCTGAGCCCAGGAGGTTGAGGCTGTGGTGAGCCGTGATCATGCCATGCACTCTGGACTGGGCAGCAGAGTGAGACCACTACTCAAAAAAAATTTTTAAAGGTAAAAATGTGGCCAGGCGCAGTGGCTCAGCCTGTAACCCCAGCACTTTGGAAGGCCGAGGTGAGAGGACTGCCTGAGCCCAGGGGTTCCAGACCAGCCTGTACAACTTGGTGAGACCTCGTCTCTACAACAAATCACAAAAATTAGCCGGGTGTGGTGGCGTGCATCTGTAGTTCCAGCTACTTGGAAGGCTAAGGCGGAAGGATCACCTAAGCCCAGCAGGTCGAGGCTTCGATGGCCGTGAGCGTGCCACTGCACTCCAGCCTGGGTAACAAGGGAGAGACTCCAATTTTTAAAAAAAAGTTAAAAATGTTAAATGCATGAATTAATTTGAAATGCAAAAGCAAAAATGTGAGGGAAAAGTGAGTGGTTTAAAGTTTTCTAGCTATCAAATGATAGTGAAAAATCTCATCTTCTTCTTGTTCAAGCTCATTTATTTACCAGATATTGTCCAAAATTGTTTATCTTCCTGCTATGGTCTGAGTATTTATGTTCTCCCAAAATTTACATGTTGAAATCCTCATCCCCAAGCTTTTACAGTATTAGGAGGTGGGATTTTTGCAAGATGATTAAGCCATGAGAGTGGAGCCCTCATGGATGGGATTTGTGCTGTTTGAAGAGACCCATGAGAGATCCCACACACTTTTCACATGTGAAGACACAGCAAGACACACCTCTGAGCCCGAAAAAGTGTCCTCACCAGACACCAAATCTGCCTTGAATTTGAACTTCCTAGCCTCCAGAACTGTGAGAAATACATTTTTGGTGTTTAGAAGCTACCTAGCTTATGGTGTTTTTCGATAGCTGCCCAAATGGACTTAGACACCACCATGTATATCTATCTATCAAAATATTTTAAAATCTGGCTCTAAAACTTTTTGGAGACATAATCTTCCATTCAGTGGGAAACACCTACTTATTAAACTCTATGGCCCTTCCTATTTAAACTCTAAACTCTCCTTAGGACACCAACAAGAATGTGTTTTCCAAGTCTTCTTTCCTGATCACTAAGACAAAAGTGATTGATTCATCCTTATTTATATCCTGCCTTAATAGGAGATTTAAATCAGCTTTTATTTATTTATTTATTTATTTGTATTTTTGAATTGGAGTCTCACTCAGTCGCCTAGACTGGAGTGCAGTGGCTGGGAGCGGCCTGCTGGGCTCCAGCGATCCTTCTGCCTCAGCCTTCCGAGTAGCTGGAAGGAACTACAGGCACGTGCTAATCAGCTTTTAATTACATTAAAACATAAGATACTTTTCATTACTTTAATTGTATTTTAATGTTAGACATTAAAATACAATTGGAACCAAAAAGAACATGAGACCAAGTGTTACCTTTTAATAAGCACCTGAGTAGGTAGTCAAAAATAGTTTGTGAGGCACTCATTTGTTGCTGGTGGGTATGTAAAATAACACAACTTCTTTGAAGAACTGGGCAAGAGCTAGCAAAGTTATATATCATCTACCCTGGCCCAGCAATTCCACTTCTAAAAAGCTATCCCCAAAATGGAAAGTGACAAATGGACAAATTAGTTACTTGTAAAGGCAAAAGTCTGGAGACCACCCCTATGACCATCAGTAGACTAGTTAAAATCCTGTGATAGATCCACACAGCAAAGTGCTGTGCAACTGAAAACAAACAAAAGAATGATTTCAAATACTGATATGAAAAAATCTCTAGAATGTATTAAGCGAAAAAAAGTTTTTTAAAAAATTGTTTTTATATTATAGTGCTATTTTGTAGGGAAATGGGGAAAATGTATATTTCTATTTTTGTAATTAAACAATGAATCTAACATCTAATAAAAACGGTTATCGCCAGGTTCGGTGGCTCAGCCTGTAATCCCGCGCCTTTGGGAGGCTGAGGTGAGTGGATTGCCTGAGCCCGCGGGTTCGAGACCCGCCTGAGCAGCGAGACCTCATCTCTACAATAAATCAAAAAATCAGCCAGGCGTGGTAGTGCATGCCTTAATTCTGGCTACTCGAAAGGCTGAGGCGGAAGGATCGCCAGAGTCCAGCAGGTCGAGGCTGCGGTGGCCGGGAGCGGCCACTGCACTCCAGTCTGGGCGACAGAGTGAGACTCTGACTCAAAAAAAAAAAAATGGTTACCTACAGAGAAGTAAATTGAACAAAAAACAAAAGCTTTTGAGTTTATGATACTTGGTCATCTTTGGAGGTTGCTAGGGCACTGATTCATTACTCTAAAGTTAGAACAAGATGGAAATACTGGCCAATTTCCGAGAATGCATCTTATCATAGTTTCTACTCTTGAGTCAAGTACATATTTTATATAATGAAAAAAATTAAATTAAAAAACGCCTAAAAATTAAAGCCTGATTTTTTTTTTTTTTGAATTGGCGTCTCACTCTGCAACCAGGTTGGAGTGCAGTGGCATAATCATGGCTATCGCAGCCTCGACCTGCTGAGCTTACGCAATCCTTCTGCCTCAGCCTTCCAAGTAGCTAGAACTAAAGGCACGTGCCACCATGCCTGGCTTTTTTTTTTTTTTTTAACTTATTATAGAGATGAGTTCTCGAAAAGCTGCCCAGACTGGTCTTGAACCTCTGGGGTCAGGCAGTTCTCCCACCTTCGCCTCCCAAAGTGCTGGGTTCCATGAGCCACCACACTTGACTAAAATCCTAATTTAAATAATCTAACTATACATCAAATATGTGATTAACCAAAGAAAATTATGTGACTCTAAGGCTAGTGTTCTTATTGTACATCTCTGTAAAGTATAATCGAAAGACAAAAGAAATACAAAGCAATCTTAACTGCATTTATTGAGCTCATTATTTATAGCTATATCAGTATTGTTATTTTGAAACTATTATGTTATAAGATAAAAAAATAAGTAATTATGTTAATGTTGGCAGACCAAGGTTTTCAAACTAAGGAAAAAAAGTATTAAAATCAAAGAATTTAAGTAAAACAAAAAAATAAGGTATTTCCTGACTCTGCCTACTGAATAGCCTATAAGCAAGGACAAACCAATAGCAGAAAGCACCACTAGTCCCATATTGAGGTCTCTAAATACCATTTCCTAGCAAAAGGTGCCAGGTTTCCTTGGAGGAATGTGTGGTTCTAGATCTAGGGGAGAAAATGTAAAAGACAGCCAAAATACAAAGATGCTTGAAGTTGGTACCCAAATCGTGGTTACATGAGAGAATGTCCTTATTCTTAGGATGCATACACTGGAGTGTTAAAGGATACAAAGAACATAATGTATGCATCTGACTCAAATGACTCGAAAAAAATGAGCAAGGATTATAAAAACAAATGGAGCAAAATGTTACAAATAGCCTAATCTTGGAAAAGGAATACAAGAGTTCTATTATTCTTTCAACTTTTCTGTAAGTTTGATATTTTAAATTATTTCAAATAAATTAATAATACTTTTGTAAATTTTTTTAAAAAGCAAGGGAGTTTTCAATAAAGCTTAATGGGGTATCTTCAGGTCTAAGATACAGCAATTGATTGAAATATATGCACTGAGACAAATATATAAAAACTTTTGAGTTCATGATTATTTGGTCACCTTTGGAGGTTGCTAGGGCACCAATTCATTACTTCAAAGTTTGAGGAAGCAATGAAACAAACATTTTTTCCTGCCTTTCTCAAACATATAGTATCTCAGGATAGCAAAATAAATGATGAGGAAATGCTTCCTTTTCTAGAATTCCAGCTAATATATGCAGAAGGGATGACAAAACTGAAAATCACCTGTTTGCAACTGCCAATATAACAACAGAACCAACTGATGTCATCAATAGCTGCTAAAGTCATCAGGTGAGAGTTTGATGAAGAACTTGATAATGAAGGGATCAGGGTGACACCTGAACTCAACCTAGTAATTAATCTCAGCATCACTAAAAGTGGGATAACCAGACATAATATACCTTATGACGCGATTCAGTAAGAAGTATGCACCTCATCAACTACACTCACCCCCCAAAAAGGAATAAATAAGAACTTGAAACTAATCAAAATTCTATATCCACCTATCAGTTTATAGAAAACTTGAATAGGACAGTAAATTTAAAAACACCACAGAAATTAGCCAATTCGGCATGAGGGGCAATCTACTGGACAAATGTCCTCACCTCTTCAAAAAACACAAGGCATAAAAGGGAGGAGGGATTAGTGACTTGTTGAGATTAGGAGAGATTTAAGAGATATAACCGACAAATGCCATGTATAGACCTTTAGATCCTGAATCAAAGCAACCAATGGTAACAAAGTTTTTTGTTAAACAATTAGAGAATTTTGAATATAGACTGGGCATTAAAAATTACAAAAGCAATAATTGTTGTGTGATTACATCAGTGTGGATTATCAGCTACAGATGCAAGCTCAGTTATTTACTGGTCATATCACATGATGTCTGAGATTGTCTTTAAAATATTCCATCAAACAAGTGGAGCAAATAGACGAAGAATTAGCAAAATGTACTTAATAGTTGAAGCTGGGTGATGGGTACATGGAGGTTCCATTTCTGTTAAAAAAAAAAAAAAAAAAAAT
>NW_007216519.1:37430-40016 GCF_000164805.1 Carlito syrichta
AAAAAGCAAGCCGGGCTCGGTGGCTCAGCCTGTAATCCCGCGCCTTGGGAAGCTGAGGTGAGTGGGTTGCATGAGCCCGCAGGTTCGAGACCCGCCTGGGCAACTTGGCGAGACCTCATCTCCACAATAAATCAAAAAATGAGCCGGGCGTGGTAGCGCGCGCCTGTAGTTCCAGCTACTCGGAAGGCTGAGGCGGAAGGATCTCCAGAGCCCAGCAGGTGGAGGCTGCAGTGGCCGACAGCGGCCACTGCACTCAAGTCTGGGTGACAGAGTGAGACTCCAACTCAAAAAAAAAAAAAAAAATCAAAAGCCTGGAAGACATATCAAAACTCACTTGACAGTCTGGGGAACATGGCAAGAACTTACCTCTACTAAAAAAAATTTTTTTTTAAATTAGCCAGATATGGTGGCATGCATCTATAGTCCTACTCACTCCAGAGGCTGCGGCAAGAGAACAGCTTGACCCTAGAAGGTCAAGGCTGCAGTGAGCCCTGCTCCTGCCACTGCACTCCAACCTAAGCAACAGAGTGAGACCCTGTCACAAACAAACAGCAGCAAAAAAAAAAAAACAACTCACTTGAGCTGTTCTAATATGCAGTTTCTTCATCACAGCACTCAATTTTATTGCTAGCCTTGAGTTCTGGCTCTGCACTGAAAGGGCTTTTTGTATTCCACTGAGTCTGTTGTTGACTCCTACAATCCATCCATCACACTGTCTTCTAAATTAGAGTTAAAACTTCCATGCCATTACCGCCCCAAACAAGGGAAACATCTGGTAATTTTATAAAAGACCTCGAGAAGCACAGCTGGACTGCTGCCAGACTAGCACTTTCTTCTTTCTCTGGGTGGGGAGGGAGTGCAAATCTGAGCTGTCTTTTTACATTCTTCAAGTGGATTGTAGGATATGGCTTATATTACTCCTTTACATCCCCCATCATGTCTTGCACATACTAAGCTCTCAATAACTGCTGACTGATTTTACAGTGACTTCTAGGTAATGTGAAAGTTATCTGTGCATGACTTAGAATAAAAAGTATTAGCAAGTATTCACTTAGCCAAGAAATCTTTATTTCAATATTTTAACATGTATTCCTTTCAAAATGAATATTTATATTTTTATGCCATCTATAATATACGTTCAGTACTTCAAGATGTATCTGTTAAGTTCCAACTTCAACTCTAGGAGTTGCCCTTATCAAGAATGCAATTAAGGTCTTCAAAAAACTAAAAATAAAACTACCATATGATCCAGCAATCTCACTACTGGGTATGTATCCAAAAGAAATCAGCCCATTGATGAGCTATCCATACTCTGATATTTACTGCAGCACTATGCACCATAGCCAAGATACAGAATCAACCTAAGTGTCCACCAATGGATGAAGAGATAAAGAAAATGTGGTACATATAAATAATGGAATACTACACAGCCATGAAAAGAATGAAATCTTGTCATTTGCAACAACATGGATGGAACTGGAGGTCATTATGTTAAGTAAAATAAGCCATGCACAGCAAGACAAATATCCAATGTTCTCCTACGTAGGAGCTAAAAAAGAAAAAAACACATGGAGATGGATTAGAATGACGGCTACAAGAGACTAGAAAGGACAGTGGGGAGGGGAGGATAAAGAGGGATTGGCTAGTGGGTACAAAGAGAGTTAGACTGAAAAAATAAAACCTAGTTCTCATGCCTATAATCCCAGAATTTTAGGAGGCCAAGGTGAGAGGATTGCCTGAGTCCAGGGTTCGAGACCAGCCTGAGCAACTTGGTGAGACCTCATCTCTACAATAAATCAAATTAGCTGGGTGTGGTGGTCCGTGCCTCTAGTTTCAGCTACTCGGATACCTGAGGCTGAAGGATCACCTGAGCCCAATAGGTTGAGGCTACGGTGCTCATGAGCATGCCATTGCATTCCAGCCTAGGAGACAGAGTGAGACTCCAACTCAAAAAAAACCAAAAAACAAACCTAGTGTTTGGTACTGTAACAGGACAAATATAGTTAGCAATAATTTATTGTATATTTCAAAATAATTGTAAGAGTGGAAGCTGAATGCTGCTAAGAAATGATACATTTGTGGTGACAGATATCCCAATTTCCCTGATGTGATCATTGTATCCTTTTATCAAAATATCACGTGCCCCATAAATATGTACAACTACCATACATCTAGAAAGAAAAAAATTAAAAACAGAGAATGCAGGTGAGGGATGGTTAGCTGGCATTCTAACCTGGACACCTGTGCTCAAAGCAACTGCATTCACTATTTTGCTAATTAGCATTTAAATGTCAGGAATATTTACTGGGGAAGTGGCTCATTGACTCACATATCAGAAAGTTGCTCTTATTAGCAAAATTAAAGAGCAAATCCATTCAGGCCTGTAACTTACAATTTTCTTAAAGATGGGACCTGAGTCTCAATTGCTCATTTGCAGCTCTTTCTTTAGGATTGCTGGTCATCCGATGCTGACCATAAAAGTAACAGAATCCCCTGGGATATTGCCTTGTCTAACTCAAGTAAACATTTTTTTTCTTTTTTTTTTTGAGTTGGAGTCTCACTCTGTCGTCCAGACTGGAGTGCAGT
>NW_007216519.1:40036-87164 GCF_000164805.1 Carlito syrichta
CTGCTGGGCTCCAGCGATCCTTCCGCCTCAGCCTTCCGAGTAGCCAGAATTACAGGCGCACGCTACCACGCCCGGTTGATTTTTTGTAGAGATGAGGTCTGGCTGCCCAGGTGGGTCTCGAACCCGCGAACATTTCTTTAAAAAAAAATTTTTTTTTTTTGCTTTTGTTTCTTTTTTCTTTTTTTTTCGTAAACATTTCTTATAAGAATCTAAAATGGGCCGGGCTTGATGGCTCAGCCTGTAATCCCAGCACTTTGGGAGGCCGAGGCGAGTGGATTGCCTGAGCCCACGAGTTCGAGACACACCCGGGCAACTTGGCGAGACCTTGTCTCTACAATAAATCAAAAATTAGCCAGGCGTGGTAACACGCGCCTGTAGTTCTGGCTATTGGAAGACTGAGGTGGAAGGATTGCTGGAGCCCAGCAGGTTGAGGCTGCAGTGGCTAGGAGCATGCCACTGCACTCCAGTCTGGGCGGCAGAATGAGACTCCAACTCAAAAAAAAAAAAAAGAATCTAAAATGACAGAAAGCTGGGATGGCATCCGGCTTGCTAACTTAACTCTTTTGTGTGTGTTTTGCTAATGAATGTTTTTTTAGTAAATGTTTGAATATGTGGTAGAATTTGGCCTAAGACATATTTTTCTTATAACCTAGCAATGAGTATGTAAAGGAGCAGCTACCCCATATACCCCTCAACTTTTGAGGCCAGTACCTACCTACACCAAAAACCCCTAAGAGTTGAGCATAACAAAGTTCAGTTCACAACAATTATCATGTGACATATACAAAGTCATATTTTTTATTTTATTTTAAACATTTTACATTAAATGAAATGTGACCATAATCATTACAGAGAATTACCACAATAATATACACACAAAAATTTTTAAAATAAAAAAGAATACAACCTTCAACAAGTTAAATGCTACTTTACTATGTAAAACAAAAATAAAATAAAACCCTGATGCTAAAAAGCACATATTCAGAGGTAAAATACATATACAAAAACATTTAAACATTAACATAATCCACAACTAGATCACATTCTTTGCAAGAGAGTACAAATATTAGTACTCTACATCTACAAAATTTCAGAATCCTGTTAAAATCAAAACCATTGCTGGTTTATTATACAGCACAATTCATAAGGCAAAAATATAGGCATTTATCATCCAGTTCTTTAATTTCACTTGTATTTTAAGGCAAACTTGGAACTTTTTGCTTAGTATTTTAAAATAAATGGGACTTACACATGATAACTTGACAAAATTAACAATAAATTATCTCTAGTTAAATATGTATAATACAAAAGACACATGGATAACAATTTTTCTCTCTGCAAAGATGTAAACTGGATTTTTATTTGACTCCATATTCACACCAGTAAGAAAATGTGTAAACCTATTGTATTTAAAACGTATTGTATTCCTCTTTTTGAATGTGTAGCAACACTGAATCAACGTACTCTAAGTGAAAATCCAATACATATTCAGCCACAGAATAATTGTTATCTAATCAAATCATGTCTAATTAAAGTGCTGTTTACAAAGGGAAAAAGGTTAAGAAGTAGAACTGGATGTTAACTTGACATGTGACACTTTATAATTTCTTAACTTTCAGACTACAGAGGTTAAGAGGTTATCACAAGTTTATTGAACTTGAAGCAGTAAGTGTTTATTGTAGAATCTGATTTTCCTGAAAATGAGCACTTAGGTGACAATACCAGGAATCCAACACCAAAACCAAAAATAAACGCAGCATTATATGTACATATATTTCTCTCGATGTTAGCCAAAGCCTTGATTCTATAGGAAATAGGTTTCTGTGTTTTTAAATTTCTAGTTTTTCTACTAGAAAATACATTATCCAATTCTAGGAAATTTGCAGGTCTATAAACATTAGGCTTTTTAATGCAAATAAAACCGAATTGGATACTAAAGTATTGTTATGCATAAACTAGTAACTACTCATTTATTATGATATTGGAGATAAGGAATTAGAGTCACACTTTACCATAATTTCAGGGTCTCTTCCACTATATTTTCCTCTCTTTGAGTGGAAAGAGTATATCTTATTTATCTTTTTAGCTCCCACAGCTTCTAACAGAAAAGTTGATACATATAATAATGTTCATACATATCAAACTACCAAAAATAAACTTTCAAAACCTAATGCTATTTTCTTATCACTTGATACCACTTCCTATAATTTAATGTTCATTCGTATTTAAAACAATATTAGCAATAACATGGATTTTGTAAATATCCTTAGGGCTACATTAAAAATCACTAACATTCTATTATGACATCCAACAAATATCATAGCCAAACAGTCTTAACAGATCATTAGGTCATTATAAGGTCATATAGGTCATTATAACTTAATTACAGAAGGTAATTATCTTGCAACTGATTTGATTAATTTCTATTTCCCAATGCTACTCTTTTCCAAAATATTTCTAAGTGATCTTAAATAGCTTTTCTCTCCTTGTCTGATTATGTATAATTATTTCTAATACCTTTAATCCTGTGGGTTTATAACCATTTTTATCTTTTTTAACATAAGAAACATGTGACTTTATGTTCACATTTTATCAGTAGAGTATTCATAATGAAACTTCTTGCAAATTTGTAAAAGGAGGTTTTATTGTAAACTTATCAGTTGTCAGATCAAATTAGTAGCTCTGGTTGTCATACATAATACAGTATGCTTAGTAATGCTAAAATAAACATATTTCTAAATTTTGAGCATTCTTTCCTTCCCTTCACAGATTTTCATAATTTGTTCACTGGTATATGGCTCCTTCTATTATTGCCCAAGATGTTTCACATTTAGTTTTCACCAAGATGAAATTTAGATTTTTCAAAAGCAATGATCAGCATATACTTTCAATCTAATTTACCAAATGATTATCTATTTTACACTAATTTGATAGTGGAAATGATACATAAGTAAAACATTGTTAAAATACAATGTATAGGAAACGTGTTTACAATTAAAACCTTTCAAATTCCCTTCAAGGAGTAGGGGATTAAAATAGTATAATACAATTTATTTAATAATTTGATATAAACAAAGAAAAATGAGTTGGAAATTTAAAACTAAGTATGTGATGGAATCTATTTTAAGTTGCTTTTCCTTAAATTAAGTCTAGGCCAACCACAATAGTGCACCTTATTTCTATGCAATAGATTTATCCAAATCAACGAAAAAAGTTATTGCTGTATATCATTATGTTATTCAAACAAGCAACATAGAAAACAGACTGTTGATTCTATTAGTAGCTCCTGCTGAGCTCTAAATTAGAAGAGACTAAAAATCACTTGCAAGGTTTTATAATCTGTGCAAATATTCATAAAGCATGATTCTACTTTTATGATTAAAGATGATTTTACATAGTTTTGTAGTATATATTAAAATCTACAACCGGCAGTTTATGGAAGAACAAGTAAAACCGCAAATTGCCCGGCTATAATTTTCAAGAATAACATATGGCATATGCTAACCTATGTAACTACAAGTGGTTTCTTAACAATAGTCTAAAACATATGGTACTTAATGCAGTATGAATTTTTTTCTTAGGAAAAAATATATACTGGTCTTGCAGAGACTTTATAAAGAGATAGTAGACAGGTAAAAACAAAATTATGAAAAAGAAAACAAAATGACTACAGTACCAATAATGTAAGTACCGACATCATAATAAAATGCAAGTTAATGCGCTTAAGACTAACAGACACTTACTAAAACATGCTAAAATAAGTTAACCACTTCTTTTAAATAAGCTGTCACTGGCTACAGTAAGCTATTTTGCTTTAAAAGATCATTCCTTTAATCAACATAGAACTATATTTAGAACCATTACTCAAGTAAACATCCAGTTCCAGTTTTCCTCAATCACTTTAAAATATTCAGTTACCTAAGAAATGTACAAAGTAATGCACAACTGCCTAGTGCTTTATATTTAATGCATATATTTCTGTTTTTAAGAAGGACACGTAATATCTAGCACAAGAAAAAAGGAAAATAAAAATGTATCTGTCTTTAAATCACTACTCAGAAACCATGAGAAGCATAACAAAGGCCATGGTGATGATTTTCGGATGTTAACATTAGTGTAATCACTAACATTTTTAATAAGCACAAATGAACCAAACCAGTAAAAATGAAAGACTATCAAAACATGTCATGCATATTTCATACTGAACATCCAAAAGAACATCAGTTATAGCCTTGTTATAGATCCTACAGTTAGCACCATTTTCACATCTGAACACTTTAAAAAAGCAAACACATATCTTAAAAATAAAATTATTATAAGGATATATGAAAAATCAGGATACACTAAGAATGCTACTAAACATTTCTCAAATATTTATATCAACACTGGGAAGCCTGCTGTACTACTGAAGAGAAACTGAAGGAACTGATATGATTAACTCCATCTATCTATGCTTAGCATAGATGAGTAACTCAATTTGTCCAGCATTAGCCTGCACATATATAAAAGGCGTAAAAGTAAATATCTGACTTCTTAAAACAGGACCCCAGATATCATGGTAGTAAATGCAACTGTCTTACAAACTTAGTTCATCCTCAACTCTAAAACCATTTAGCAGGAAGCATATTCAGATGACTCCCTATAGCATGTTATTTACAATCCTTAAAAGTACCCAAAGAAAAGCAGCCCTTTATTTATTTTAAAACACATAAAAAATGTGAAGCATACGAATTTACATCCAACACGCAGTATCAGCACTCTGTCCAGTCATTCAATACACTCCGGCACCTAAAGCATCTCTCATCCTAGTAAATGATGGTTCATATATGAAGGAGGAAGAGCTAAAATTTTTAAAAAGCAGCAAGATTTTCTCTACATGTATACTTATGAACATAAAACTAGTCAATACCAGTCTTAGGAAAACAGTGCACAATTCAATTGGCAAGGTCTTTCCTTTTTTTTATCTTTTGATTATTTAGGTGTAATCAAGAGCAACCAAAACTATTTGTCAATTCAAAGTACCCAATACAACTTTGAGTCTTCATGCTACTTCAAGTTAAAAAGAAAGCAATGCAGCTTGTGGGTTTCAGAAAACTGGGCATCCTTCCATGCAGCACAAGTTCCACTATGATACTGTTTCCGAGAGTTCACACTTGTCAAAGTGCAGTTAACCCAAAGTTGCAGCGACAGTATATCATGCCAGCTGAATCCAGCCATGCATCTGAGATAGGATCATATTTCTGCACTGTATTCAGATAGGAAGACCCTGAGTGACCACCGACTACATAAAGGTAGTTATCGATTACTGCAGCACCAACTCCTAGGAAAGGATGGTAAAAAAGGGGGGAAAAAAGTTATGCATGAAGTAGACTTTTTCTTACTAAAACAAATTTGCATTTTAATGTTTTGTTAAAATACATTTTAACAGTCTATTACTAATTATACAAGCAATATACAGTAGTCTCCCTTTATAAAAATTTTCTATTTCTATGGTTTCAGTTACCCGTGGTCAACCACAGTCCAAAAATAGCTGAGTAATGTATAATAAGATATTATGGGGGACAGACCACATAAGCTTTTATTACAATATTTGGTTATAATCATTCTATCTTGTTGTTGCTGTTGTTAATCTCTTACTGTGCCTAATTTATAAACTAAACTTTTTCATAGCTATGTATGTATAGGAAAATACATAATATATATAGGGTTTGGTACTATCTGCAGTTTCAGGCATCCACTGAGGGATCTTAAAACATATTCCCCACAGTTAGGGGGGGGTACTACCCTAGCAATATGTGCTTACTCATTATAAAAGAAAAAAAAAAAACCTTACTAAAATGTAAGAGTTGAAAGTCTTCCTTCACCCTGTCCCCTACCCTCAGAAAAGTACTATTAAGAATGTAGTGTGAATCTATATTTACATACATTTTTTCTAGAAATCATTCATTTTATCAGGTTTTCAAATATTTTGAAATATTAAAAGTATGTTAAATGATGTAGTTTATGCTTTTAAAAACTCTACTTCAGATATTATCACATTGGTGCTAAAAAGAAGCAGTCTATCTAAAATTTTTAAGTTCTCATTGTTTTTATATGAGTTTTTCTCTAAAGGATACCAAAGAAACTAATTACTGTAAACACTAAAATAGTTCATTCTATTTTGTCCTTTCAATTTCCTTTGGATGACTATGCCTCAAAGTTTCTTTAATCATAAATACAGATTGAACATCCCAAATCCAAAAATTTGAAATAAAAAATACTCCAAAACCTTGTGAGTACCACATGATGCTCAAAAAAAGTATTCACTGGAGCATTTCAAATTTGAGATTTTTGAATTTGGGATGCTCAACCTGACTTGGTCAGGTATAGTGAAAATATTCTTAAATCAGAAAAAGCATGAAATCTGAAACCCAAAACACTTCTGGTCCCAAGCATTTTGGGTAAGAAATTCTCAACCCATAGAAGGAGTACTCCCTAATGTATTTCCACTTAAAACCTTCTCCTTAAAATTATGTGATCTAAGTTTGAGCTCAAAGATAACAATTTCTCCAAAAGTACAATCATATTTTTGTTCTTTTCACTAGGAAACCTAAAATCCAACCATTTTTGATCAACTATACCCCATGGGGAATAAAGAACATTTGAAAGTAAACTGATTGCTGATGTACAGAAACAAAAAACAAAAAAACAAAAAACAGGATTATGTGTATGTGTGTTACTTATAAAACTGTAAGTATATAGACAAAAAGAGCTTCTATAAAGATACACTATTATCAGTATTTCTCAAAATGTGTTCTCCGAGTTTGAGAAACAGTAATATGCACACTGGCATATTAAAATCAAAGGAACCTATATAGTTTTGTCTAGCTAGTTGTCTTTCACAAACAATTTATTTTTCTAGACCTGTAATACTATTCCTATTATATTCCAAGGAACAATTATTCCAAGACATCACTATAGTGTTTTCCTATATGTTTAGAAAATCAATAAATTATTATTACCTGTTCTGGGTTCTTTCATTGGTCTACACACAGTCCACTGATTTTGATGAGGGTCATATCTTTCAATGCTTGACAAATGTGAGACACCATTATGTCCACCCACCACAAAAATAAAGCCTAGCATGACACCCACACCAAAGTGAATCCTTTTATCTGCCATGGATGCAACCATCTCCCAGGAGTCCTTACTTGGATCATAACGCTCCACACTGCAAATATTCACAAAAGAAAGAAATAATTCAGAGAAGCGTGCCATTCTTCCTGTTAAAGCAAAAGTAAAAGCCACGATAGTTTTAACAGTTCAAATAAATAGAAACATTAAACAATAGCAGTTTGTCCCAAATGTTTAGATTTTGCTGATAAGATTGCAGGAATAAAAGCTTACCTTGTGAACAGGGTGCAATTCCTTATGCTATTCCATTATATTGTACAAGCAGCAAAATATGTTAAGAGCACAGAACTTGGAGTCAGAAGACCTGGGTTCAAGTACTAATGCTGTATACCTAGGGCTGAATAAATGAACCTTAGTCCTACTACTTTGGATTTGTGGAATCCTTTAATAAGTCATCCCTCTCACCTGAAAAAAACAAGTATAGTACAACCTCAAGGGATTCATACAAGAATAAAGTCAAATGAGTATGCATTTGACTTTAAAAACCAAAAAATTGAATATAGATGTTTGTTTCAGTCTTTTAATTAATTAGTTTATTTTGGAGACACGGTCTTACTCTGTCACCCAGGTTGGAGTACAGTGGCACAACCATAGCTCTCTGTAGCCCTGGACTCCTGGGTTCAAATGATCCTCCTACCTCAGCCTCTCAAGTAGCTGGGACTAAAGGTGTACAACACCATTTCCAGCTTGAATACTGAAATTTTAAAAGATACTAAGGATCTGCGACATAATTAAGGAAAAGGGGGTGAGGAAGAGAAGGAAAAAACACATTTTTTTTTTCTTATAGGAGAATTCACGTGATTTACTGCAAAGCAATTACTGGCTAATCATAATCTCAGAGTAATTTAAGAGAATTCAGGAATTTAAGTCAAGACTACATTCCACAGAATCTGAGACAATTCCAAGCTGCATGACAGAAATCCAAATCAAATTAGAATTTCCAAAAAAGCTTCCCTAGAATATTCCAGAAGCACTTCTAAGCCTATGATTTACCCTAAAGGGACACAAGGCACAGAGGTAAGTATGTTGAGCTTGTTCTTGTCTTGACCTAACTTCTTGAAAAATCCTTAAGCATTTGAGAGGCTGTGACATCATTCTGTGATGATGAATTCTATTATGTGAGTTAATAATAGAGACTAGATAACAGTGATTCTGAAAGGACACCAGGATAAAAACCATTATACCAAAATCACTGAAGAAGAGATGACAAACTGTAGCAAGACCTTAAACTTCAAAAGTGTAAATATTTAAATATTTAACCTTTTATCTTACAAATTTTTGCCAGAAACTTTTTCAAAGAATAGAAATGTATGTCTGGGCCCCCAGATACTTTTCCTTCAACTAAGGAAGCAAAAAAAGGAGGAATACTTTAGCTTAAATGTAAGTAAGAATTTATAGATAAAATACTGTTGTGTCATCATTTTCTCAGTTGACAAACCACAATACAGTTGTCCCTCAGTATCTGTGGGGGATTGGCTCCAGGACCCACCCCACCCCATGGATACTAAAATCCACAGATGTTCGAGTCTCATGTAAAATGGTGCTGTATTTGCATATAACCTACACATATCCTCTTGTACACTTTAAATCTCTAGATTACTTATAACATCTAACACAAAGTCAATGCTATGTGAATAGTTGCTTATGGTATTTTTTTATTTGTATAATTCTGAATTGTGTTTTTATTTTTTGAATTTTTTGATCCAGTTAGTTGAATCTGTGGACACAGAACCCACAGAGAAGGAGGGCTGACTACATTTTTTAATTAAAATGTTCACAATATCATACAAGTAATACATTAAAAAATGTTCACAATAAAAAAAATGCTCACAATCAATAAAACACATGCCATTCTAATTACTGTTAAAGATAAACTCTTTGGAATATTAATTTCCAATAAAGGTTCAGAGTTATGATTAATTTTCCATATAAGCAGTAGCTTTATAGTTTTATTTTCTCACATATTTTTTCCTTTATTCAGCAAATACTGCAGAATACAGATATCACAAATTCAGACTCTAGTACAACTCAGATACATGATGATACACATATGATTATAGAATACAGATCCACAAAGGAATATTTAAATAAGGCTTTAAGTTTATGATGCATTATAAACTTGTATAGACATACAGGAATTAAATTTCCACTGTTATTCTATTAAGCAATGCAATAAACGACAATATACATACTGTACACACATGCATGCACTACACAAAATCTAGTCATCTAACTTCATCTTATTTTCAGGTTTCTGAGTTTTAAAATCTAGTCTATAATGAATGAATGTAAAATTTAACAAGAAGGATTTGATTCTTGGGTTTGTATTAAATTCCCACTTAAAACAATGACAATCATACTCATGGAGCAGATTAAATTTCCCAAATGCCTATCAATATTACTTTAAAATTTTTAAAAGAAAGCTTATTCATAGAAATAAATTGTTTAAAACTCAGAAATCATTACTAATGATACCTTAAAAATCTATAAAGATATATAATTTGATTATTAACTTAAATACCTGTTCATGTGGGCGGGACCATACCCACCAATGGCATATATCATTCCATCCAATACAGCTGCAGCAAAACAACTTCTTGTTGTGGTCATTGGTGCCACAGGTTGCCATCTTCTTATTTTGGGAATATACTTCTCTACAGATTGTAAATAAGATTGTCCATCATAACCACCCAAAGCATAAAGTTCTCCTGCAAGTACTACTACTCCAAGGGTACTTCGGCTCTCATTCATTCTCTCTATGGAAGTCCATGTATTTGTATCAGGATTCCAGCATTCTACTGAATTTTCATGTTTTCTGATAGTGATGCCAGGACGCACATTAGTTTCAATACCCCCTATAACATACACTTTTTGGTCTAAAACGCATATTCCAAATTCATAGCGAGGAATGTTTAGGGGTGCCAAACCAATCCAAGAGTCATTTTGAGGAAAGTACATCTCCACACTAAAGAATAAGCAGAAAAAATTAAAATTTAAAAACCAAACGGCCCATAAACAAAAATATGTTTATTCTCATTAGTAATCAAGGACATGCAAATTGAAACCACAATAAACTATGACATACCTTCCACATTGGCAAAAATGTAGTCAGATAATAACTGTTACAAAAATGTGTGACAAGGAATGCATACTGCATGGGTGAGAGTGTAAATTGGCATAAATTCCTCTGAAAAACAATCTTATATTATCTAAGAAAGTTGAAGATACACACATGCCCTGATTCAGCAATTATACTACGTATCTATACTACTGAATGTCTACTACAATCAGTTTTACATCAGAACACAATACAGACATGCACACAGCAGCAGAACACAATTACCCACCAAAAGGAGAATGCATAAGGTATGGTTTAACTGTCCTGTGACTGAGCAACTCCACTCTTAGATATATACCCAACAGAAATGCATGCATATGTATATGTGCAAGAATGTTCACTGTAGCCTTATTTGTAATAGCCCAAGACTGAAATAACCCAAATGTACATCAACTATAAAATGGATAAATTGTTGTATATCATACAGAAGAGTACTATATAGCAATGAAGACAAACTACAGCTACATGTAACTGAAGTGAATCTTACACATAGACGTTGAGAGTAAAAAGCCAAAATCAAAAAACATATTCTGTAAATTTCACTTATATCAAATTCAAAACCAGGTCAAACTTGACTCTGCATTAGAAATGAGGACAGTAGTTATCTTTGGAGAGGACAAGAACGGAGCTCAAGGATGTCTTCTGGGTACCTACCGGTCATACTGCTTCTTGAACTGGTTTGTAATGTTCACTTTGTGATAATTCACTGAGCTCTATACTTAGGATCTGTAAATTTGTTATATGTGTATAACACATTATTATTGAAAAAATATATTATGCCCATATATTATAACATATATCAATTAATGTAAATGAACTATTTCCTCATGCAATCTCACAGATAAATTTCATAAATTTACTATTCAGTGAAAAAACTCTCTGAATAATATATATAGTATTACTGCATTTATATACAAATATGTAAAACCTAAGAATATATTGGGGTACATATAATAAGTAGCAAAATTATAATAAAAAGCAAAGGAACCATACATAAAAAATTCAGGACACTGGTTACTTCTAGGAGAGAGATATGTCAAGGAGGGACACAGGACAACTTCAAAAGTAGTATTAATAGTCTATTAAGCCAGCTGAAGAGCAGTTTACTAACTATAGGGCAAATGGAACAAAAATCCTGAAGAAAACTAATATGAGAACAGAAAACACCATACAGTCTCATTTGTAAGTGGGAGCGAAAATAAGAATATGCAAAGGCATAGATAATGGTGTAAAGGACACTGCACACTCAGGGCGGTGAGGGGTAAAAGGACGAAAAAGTCGCCTACAGGGTACAATGTGCACAAGTGGAAGTGGTGGGTACACTTATAGCCCAAACCTCATTGTCACTAAACAATACAACCACGTAACCAAAAACTATTTGTACCCCCAAATAAAGAAAAAAAAGGAAAAAAATTAAAAATCCTGAAGAAAATAATGTAAGTGTGTGAACTGAAATAAACTAGGTGGCAAGAAAGGAGGTGGTCAAAGAGTGGAATATGTGAACTAAGATTTTGAGTGTGTTGCAGTCACTAGGAATGACAATGGCTGGCACCTGAAGTAGGAACAGTCTTGTAAAACTGAGCCCTTAAACTGTGGGATATAGGTTAGCCATGAAGACTTAGTGTCAGAATTGAAATGAATTGTTAGTTGGTATTGGAGAATTGGAAAACTGGTTGGAATGGGGGGAAAATAAAAAACTTCTCCATGATAATAAGATTAAGGTTTGTGATGATGGATTATCTAGAAGTTACGGATTTCTGGAGATAATTTAGGTAAATAGATATAACATATAAAGTCATTAGCCCCCATGGTCTTTTTAGGTGTCTTTAGTTCATTTTCTGCTACTGTAACAGAATACTATAGATTGAGTAATTTAGGAAAAAACAGAAGTTTATTTGGCTTATGGTCCCAGAGGCTAGGACATCCAAGAGCATGGTGCATGCATCTGGGTAGGGCCATTCCATGTTGGAAGGCATGACATAAAGAGAGAGTGCATGCACAAGACAGAGAGGAAATAGGGGCTGAACATATTCTTTTTCAGGAGCTACTCTCATGACAACTCACTCACTCCCACGATTATGGTATTAACTCCTTCATGAGGGCATAGCCCTCATATCTTAATCACCTTCTAAAGTCCTGACCTCTTCATACTGTCCCAATGGCAATTAAGTTTCCAACACATGAACTTTTGGGGACATTTTCAAACCATAGAATTTTGCCCTTCGCTCTCAAACTTCATGTCCTTCTCACCTGCAAAATACAATCATTCTATAGTATCCCAAAAGTCTTAGCTCATTCCAGCATGAACTCAAAGGTCCAAAGTCCAGAGTCTTATCTAAATCATGCCTGAGTGAGACTCAAGGCATGATTCGTTCTGAGACAAATTCCCTCCGGCTGTGGGATAGGAGTAGGTAGATACTCTATTTCAAAAGGGAGAAATGTGGTGGAGAAGGGGAGGAATAAGTAACAGGACTCAAGTAAGTCCAAAACCCAATAAAGAAGACAACACAAAGTCTTAACGCTGACAAACAATCTCCTCTGATTCTATGTCCTGCTTTCTGGATACACTGGGGCAGGAGTTAAATCCCTAAAACCTCAGGTAGCTCTGCGCTCATGTCTTTGCTGGGCTAACCCCATGCAGCTCTCATGGGTTGGAGTCTTGTGCCTATGGCTCTGCCAGACCGATGTTGCACACTGTAGCACTACAGTTCTGTGGTCTTGGGGGTGGTCCACTCCCATGACTCTACTAGACACTGCCATAATGGGGTGCTCTGCAGTGGCTCTGCCCCAAGGCAGGTTTCTGCCTGGGCTCTTAAGCTATCCACACATCCTTTGACCAGATGAAGGTAGTCATGCCCTCACAGCTCTTGTATTCTGCAAGTCTGCAGACTTAATACCACATGAACACCACTAAGGCTCACCACTTGTGCCCTCCTGAGTGGTGGCATGAGCCACAACTAGGCTGCTTAAGAGGAACTGCACTGGAAAGCGGGGAGCAGACTCTCAAGGCAGCCCGGTAGCAAGCATGTGGAGGGCTCCATGGGCCAGTGTCCAAAGCCACTTTGCCCTCCTAGAGCTCTGGGCCTGTGATGGGAGGGGCAGTCTTGTTGAAAAGTCTTGGGTCTTTTTCTCATTTTCTTGATGAGTAACAATTGGCTCCCTTTTATTCATGGTAATCTCTTTAGCAAAAAATTGACAGGCCACATCCTTGATTTACTCTCCTAAAAGATGTCTTTTCACTCTTTACATGGCCAGGCTGTCAATTTTCCAAATCTTTCTATTCTGCTTCTCTTTTAATTATAAATTCCATCTTTAAATCATTCTTTTCCTTTTGCATCTCACTGTATGCTTTGCTGCTTTCTTCTGCTAGATATCCTATTTATCATTCTTAAGTTCTGTACTATGTAAAGTTCTAGGACACACACACAATTCAGCCAAGGTCTTTGCTAATGTATAAGGAAGGCCTTTACTCCAGTTTCTAATACCTTATTCCTTATTTCTGTCTAAGACCTCTTCAGAATGGCCTTTACCATCTATATTTATATTCTGATCACCATCACTTAGGCAATCTCTAAGAAGTCCAGTGTTTCTCTACATCTCTTCTCTTCTTCTGAGCTGTACCAATTTTCTGTCTTAGTCCTTCTTCTTCTGCTGCTTAACAAACTATTACAGACTGAATAATTTAAAAAGATCAGAAGTTATATTTGACTCACAGTTTGGAAAGCTGGGAGAACCAGGAGCATGATGCCTGCATTTAGCAAGGGTCATCCTGGTGAATGACATCACATGGCAAGCAAGTGAGTGTGTGAGACCCAGAGAAAATGGGGGCCAAATTTATCATCCTATCAGAAGCTCACCCCCACTATAACTATTTCACTCCCATCATAAAGGATTAATCCCTTCATGAGACAGCCCTTATGGCCTAATTACCTTTTAAAGGCCCCACCTCTTAACATTGTTCCAAATGCAATTAATTTTCTAACATATGAACTTTTGGATAACACATTCAAATCATAGCATAGGGCAAATGATAATCAGTTCCAATGAAAGTTTCTTTCGCCTTTGGGAGGCTGAGGTGAGTGGATTACCTGAGGGTATGAGACCCGCCTGGGCAACTTGGCGAGACCTCATCTCTACAATAAATCAAAAATTAGCTGGGCATGGTAGCACGCGCCTGTAGTTCCAGCTACTCGGAAGGCTGAGGCGGAAGGATCGCCGGAGCCCAGTGGGTTGAGGTTGCAGTGGCCGCTTCCGGTCACTGGGTGATTGAGTGAGACTCCAACTCAAAAAAAAAAAAAAAGAAAGTTCTTTCTTAGAATTAGACCTACGGCTTATAGTGTTGAGATGAGTGATGTAGACAAATGTCCATTCAACATGTATTCACCTAACTATTCAAAAACACTTTCAGTGATGCTATCCTTAACAACTCTCTATGTATACGTAGAAATAATATGGTTCCCAGAGCTTCCCCAGTTTCTTTAGGCTACCTACCCAATCCTCACTTTCCTCTCTAGGAGACCTCCTCCCCTAGTTTAAAAAGAAAAAAAACCAAAAACAAAAACAAAAAACTGGAGCTATTGGACAAGACCTATTTTAAAACCTTGTTCTTGCTCCTCTCCCCACCAGTAAACCTACCCAGTCTTGAGACATAGAGTGCCTTTTCGTCCTATTCAAAACCTTCTATCTTGCTTTTGATACCCTTTCTGTTTCTTCCAAGATCTTGCTCCATCAATGACCATTCATCTAATCCTATATCATCACCCTATCCCTCTTTACTGGCATCTGATTATAAACATACTCATGTCTTTCTCTTCAAAAATAAAATAAAGCCAAATAAAAACTTTCCCTGACTCTATTAGTTACTGCCTTAATTCTCTCCTTCTTGTATCTGCCAAGATTCTTAAAAGAACAGTCTTTTTATTCAGTCTATTTCCTTATTTTTTTAATCAACTTTTCAAATCCCTGTAATGACCTACAGAATTTCTACAACTCTGATGAAATTACTCCACCAAAAAATCACTACTGATCTCCATAATGCCAAGTCTAACAGCTACCTTTCCATCCTTATCTATCTGGATGTTTCCATTACATTTTACATTGTTGATCACATTCCTTCCTTCTTGACACACAAATTCCTTGGTTTTCATGACACTATTCTTTCTTGGTTCTCCTACCTCTAAATTTGTTCCTACTACCCTCATCTTAAATATTAATGTTCCCCAGAGTTTCACTTATAAATAAATCCTTTATTTCTTTCCATATGTTCTCACTAAGAAGAAAGGCATGACATTTAGACTAGTCAGCAAATCCTGAGACCTCATAGTTTTAATTTATACCTCTAAATTATACTATATGCTGATGACTTCCAAATTTCCAGCCCTGATCTCTTCTTTGAGTTGTGCACTCATATCAAGCTATGGGGCATCCTTTACTTGAAATTTCATAGGCATTTCAAACTCCATATATCTAAAACTAAACACATTATTTTTTCCCTTAAAGAGGATCTTCTTCCATTCTTTCTCTTGATATATAACCATCTACCCAATCTAACCAAAAAAGTTCATTCATCTTAGATTCCTCCCTCTCCTTTATTATCCCTTCCCGATATCCACTCAAACACCAAGACCTGTCCATTTACTCAAAACATTTTTTATATTAATGCCCCATTCTCCATCTTTACTATTTCTATCCTAATTTGGGATCTCATAATCTTTTGCCTGTACTTCTATAATAACATCTAATTGCTCTGATGATATTCCAGGCCTCTCAATTTTTATCCATAGTACAGTCAGAACGACTTAATATACAAATCTGATCATTTCACTACCCTCCTTAGAAGTTTTGCAACCCACACAAAAATCTATTCTTTAATCATGGCAAACAATAACTTATTTGACTTAGTTGATGTACTGACCATTGCCTGATACTTCTTGGCTTAGAACCTTAAACTTCTGAATATCAATCAGCTTTTCATTTTCTGTATATCCCATACTGTATCATGCCACTGTCTTTGTGCATTCCCTGTGAACTTTTTTCTCTGCTTGGTTCTTGCTTAGCCATCAACACTCAGCTTAGATATTAACTTCTCTACAATACCTTCCCTAAATCCCCCGATGAGATACCTGCCTCTTCTTTTTTTTTTTTTTTTTGAGTTGGGGCCTTACTCTGTCTCCCAGGTTGGAGTACAGTGGCACAATCACTGCTCACCGCAGCATCGACCTCCTGGGCTCAGGTGATCCTTCTGCCTCAGCCTCCAAGTAGTAGGGACTACAGGCACACACCATCACATCCAGCTAATTTTTTTTGTACAGATGAATGACATCATACTCTGTTGCCTAGGCTGGTCTTGAACTCCTGGGCTCAAATAATGCTCTCAACTCTGCCTCCCAAAGTCCTGAGATTATAGGTGTAAGCCACCACATCCAGCTGATAAATGCCTCTCCTTAATATTTCCATAAAATTATCTTTATCACTGCATTAACACCAAGTGCTATGATGATCTATTTAAGTATTTGTCTCCTTTACTAAACTATGAACCTGTTGAAGGCCCATTATCTAGCAATGTGCCTGATGCACAGGTGTTTAATATTTTTTGTAGAATCAAACTGAATGATCATTCAGGTTGGTTCCAATATTTTTCTAGAGTTATGCTATGATACACATCTTTAAAATAAAAAAATTAAATAAATAATGCTACAATAAACAGCTTTGTGTAAATAAATTTTTAATTTTTAATTAGTTTATAATATATGATAAAAACTGCCTAAAGATATGAATAGTTCTTATAACTTCAATAATTTATGTTTATTTGAATATTTGAGAAATCAAAAGGCAACTGCTCAAAAATTTTTACAATCCAATTCATATTTGGAAGTTTGTCATAATAATATTTGACTAATATTATTTACTTTCTGCCAGTAAATCAATGCCTTAAAGAATAGGAGCTATACAATCAATTCGTGTAGTTACCATAACTAATGATTTAGCTGTAGCACAATTTCAACAATCCTAGTTTTAGACTATAATTAAAATGTATTGTGAGACTTTTTAAAAGATGCAGAATATATCAGTTGCCACTGTAAAAACATCAGTAGTTTCCTGCCACTGGAGAGTGAAAAGCAATCTACCAATTTTCTGGAAATGGCCAAAGAGACATCCACAGTATGATGGAAATATATCAAACACAAAAGTTTTTATGAAGCAATCATAACCACGGAAAAAGCAAAGAGAACAGCAAGCTACATTTTTAATGTATAGAAGTTACTAGTATAATGCTATAAATTAAGAATTGGCTATGGCCATGGGCCAAATTTAGTCCATCTACTATTTTTGTAAATAAAGTTTTGGTGGAGGCTGGGCTTGGTGGCTCAGCCTGTAATCCCAGCACTTTGGGAGGCTGAGATGAGAGGACTGCCTAAGCCCGCGGGTTCGAGACCCACCCAGGGAACTTGGCGAGACCTCATCTCTACAATAAATCAAAAATAGCCAGGTGTGGTAGTGCGTGCCTGTAGTTCCAGCTACTTGGAAGGCTGAGGAGGAAGGATCGCCGGAGCCCAGCAGGTCGAGGCTGCGGTAGCCGGGAGTGTGCCACTGCCCTCCAGCCTGGGTGACAGAGTGAGACTCCAACTCAAAAAAAAAATAAAAAATAAAGTTTTATTGGAACTACATCCATATTCATTCACAGATGTACTATCTGTGGCTGCTCTCACAAAACAATGGCAAAGTTGAGTAGATGAACAAAGATCACATGGCCCACAAAGTACAAAATATTTACTGTTTGGCCCATTATAGAAAAGTCTGATGGCCAGCTCAGCCTGTAATCCCAGCAGTCTGGGAGGCAAAGGCGAGTAGATTGCCTGAGCCCACGGGTTCAAGACCAGTCCGGGCAACTTGGCAAGACCTCATCTCTACAACAAATAAAAAACTAGCCAAGTGTGGTAGTACATGCCTGTAGTCCGGGTTACTTGGAAGGCTGAGGTGGAAGGATCGTCTGAGCCCAGCAAGTTGATGCTGGGGTGGCCATGAGTGTGCCACTGCACTCCAACCTGGGGGACAGAGTGAGACCTCAACTCAAAAAAAACCAAAAACAACAAAAAGAAAAAGTCTGACAACTCCTGCTCTAACTTAGAAGGAAAGAAAGAACACTTTTTAAATACTGTCTTTTGAGAATACACTGAAGAATATGATTTGCACATAAACTTTATGATTTATATCAGTATCCTATTTTTTTTCTTTTTTTTGGTGATATTTTTAACTTTTAACTGTTTTCATTCAAACTCTTGCTCCCAGTCTGCCCTCACCACAGGTTCTACTTCTCTACAGTTGGCAAGAATAATCTCTGATCTGGTTTGACTCAAAGATGGAAAGGGAAAGGGAAAGGGAAAGGGAAGGGAAAAAAGACATAAAATGGAAGAAAAGTTAGTGAGTAAGCAGGCTGGATAAAGTGTGCATGTTTGGGAGGCTGGTTGATAACTCAGAGTGTTGTAGAGAATGGATGACTGTATGATTAAAAAAACCACAAAGTACTTTAGGAAGAAGAGAAAAAAGAAGCAAATAAAGTAGGAAGAAAAATCAAACTATTTTTAAAATATAGAAAACGTACATATTTAACAAACTTGAAAAATTAGCATTACTCCTTTAAGAAAGCCTTCTATTTACCTATCCAAACAGGCAAAGAGTCCAGATTTCCCTCCTACTGCACAAAGTACTTTGGGAGCACAGCGAGGTCGTGTCATCAAGACTGTCTGATGAGAGAGTCTGTGTTCAGGCATAAAGTGGTACTTTAGGGCTTCATTCAAAAGATGTTTACAAGTACGATCATCCCGAATAAGGTGATTTGCTTCATATAGTCTAGTGAGAAACTTAACACTCAGCAATGGTAATCGTACACTGTTTAGTAGTTGTGCTAAGTATTTCTGGCGTTCTTGTACATCATACTTGATCCAAGACTCTAATGCATAAAAAACAGTCTCTTCAGTAGCTACGTTCAAACAGTCATTGGAAACAATTTCATCCAAATCAGCATGTGTAAGCTCAAAAAACTCTTCAGTCTGGCAAACAGCTTCAAAATTCTGGCATATGTATTTAGTGGCTGCCAAATAAAGGTCATGGCAACCATATGTTTCTGCAAAACGAGAAATTCCAATACAATTACCAGGATCAAGCTGGCTCTCAAGAAATGCACAACATTCCTTCAGGACAAGTTTTATCTGGAGTAGGTTTGCTGCTGGCAGGAGAGATTCAACTGTGTCCTGAGAAATAAAAACAGTCCCTGTATAGGCATACTCCACAATGGCCTGGAGAGCAGTTTCTTCAATGCATTGAAACTCAACCTCACTGTTCTCTTTTTCAGAAAGGTTTCCAGTGAACATAGCTTTGAAATATGGGCTGATGCTGGCAAGTACCACTTTGTGAGCATGAATTTTAACATCACCTACTCGAAGAACGATGTCACAGAGTTCGTGATGCTGACGAAGAAGATTCAAGCCCTGCAGAAGTTGTTCAGAATGTAAGTGGGTTAAGTTAGCAAGCATGTAGGTCGGGGATGTGTGGTCCATCTACAGAAAAAGAAAAAAGCAAGGACAGTTATTTCAAAATAATACTGTCAATATGATTCTGTTTTTCAAATAGTACAAAATAAGATTCTTGGTTTATTTACCTATTCATTGGTCTTTAAATACTTTATACTAAATACTAGAACTAGAGGCTTTTCAAGTTAGAAGGGATTTAACAATCATAAAATCCAAATTATTTATTATATGTTTTAGGAAATGGAGGCTCAAAAGGTTACATGATATGCCCCAAACCATAAAAATCTCTGGACCATGCATGAACTTTTGAATCAGAATTCTGCCAACTCCTTCACATGCTGTCTCCTTTATTAAATTCAAGACTGATCAGCCTGGGCAATATAGCAAGACCTCGTCTCTGTAAAAAATCAAATTAACCAGGCATGGTAGTGCATACCTGTAGTCCCAGCTACTCGGGAGACTGAGGTGGAAGGATCACCTGAGCCCAGGAGGTTGAAGCTGTGATAGTGCCACTGCACTCCAGCCTGGGCAACAGAGTGAGATCCCAGCTCAAATAAATAAATAAATAAATAAAAGATAAATTCAAGTCTGAGCTATCACTAAAACAAAATGCAAATATGAAGAAAAAGAAAACTCACTTAATGTAAAATTAGCTTTGAAACAACAGTAGCTACTTGCCAATCAACAGATGCTTTAAAAAAAAATCAGTGTGATGGATACTTAAAAAAGATACAGACATTTCATGTTAACTCAAATACTTTATCCAAAATTTCAATAATTGCTTTGATAGGGGATACTGAATTTAATGAATGTACCATTATTGTCAATTAATTCAGCAACAACAAAATTATTGTGAACAGAATTTGAAGTTCTATAGTGAGGGCAATAAGACTGACTTACTGATCTATAATCACAGCCACTCAAACTCTTGATCATTAATGCCGATCATGCCCACTCAATCTACTTGCCACTTTGTGCTTCTGGAAGATGAAAAGGAATAAAAATAGGAGAGAAGAAAAGAGATGAGAAAGAAAAGGAAAAAAGCAGAGAGACAATAAGGACTGTAGTAGGCTAAATAATGGCTCTCCAAAAGATAGTCACATCCTAATCCCTGGAACCTGTGAATGTTACTTTATATGGCCAAAAAAAAAGGCTTTGCAGATGTGATTAAGGATTTTGAGATGGGGAGAGATTATCCTGCACTATTCAGGTGAGCCCAAAATGCAGTCAACATGTACCTTTTAAGACAGAGAAATTTGACAGGCAGAAGAGGTCATGTGACTACAGAGGCAGAGATTGGAATGCTGGCAGCCACTAGAGAGACGAAAACAAATTCTCCCCTAGAGCCTCCAGGGGGAGCATGGCCTTGCCACTTTAATTCTGAACCAATGACACTAATTTCAGACTTCTGGCTTTCAGAACCGTGAGAGAATAAATTTCTGTTGTTTTAAGCAACCAAGTTTGAGTAATGTTACAGCAGCCATAAGAATTAACACATAGATATTTCAGAACAGTCTGTTGCAGTTGCTTAGAATGTCAAAAGGAACATGGGACATCTATACAATATAAGCTATTTCCTCCCTGTCTCACTCACACTTTAAACACACAAGTAATAGGGATAACAAAAAATACCGGTAGGACTGGAAGAGTATAGCACTTAATTCTTATGCATTTTAAAGAGGAAAAAACCCAAATATTGAAGTTTTATCTTTGGTAAGAACCTCATGATTTCACATTTGTTTCACAGTAAAGTTTAAGTCAGTTAACAAACTATGTTAATATGGCCACTTTAGAGCTGACATCGGCCTTCACTTCTGATCTCTCCAAATAATCCAACACACATCTACCAGAATAATTCTCAAGTATTCTTCCAATCATGGTATGAACAAGTCTCAAGAATCTTCTGGGTCTTCCAATAGGTACTTTCTTCCAGAACAAAATACATACTGGTAGGAAGACAGCAATTAGAAGGCCTAAGTTTAGTTCCACATATGTTCTGTTACTTATTAAAGTGTTGACCTTTTTAACCTATGTACCTTCTTTCAGCCGCAGTTCTAAAAAAAGTTATTATCTAGACTAAAAAGTGAAGAATGAACAGGAAAGGCAAGGAGATATTAAAAACGGGTAATGAGGTTAAGAAAGCAGTCCTAACTACATTTTATGTAGTTAACTTTACCTTCTCTCACCCTTATTTTCCTTACCTACAAAACTAAATCATAATAATGCCTGCATTACATACCTCACAAAGTTTTGAGGATCAATCAAATTACTGTATGTGAATACACAATCAACTATAAGAGTTATAAGTGATCCAAGAGAAGTATAACAATATCAGTGAAGTTATGGTGAGGCAAAAGAGGTATAACAATATCAGTGAATAACACACACACTGGACATATAATCAGTTTTAGTCCCAAATGGGTTGTGTATTAACAGATAGAACTGGTACATTTCTTAAAGTAAGTATTATTTCTTCATTTATAAAATAAGAATATCCCCACCTATCTCAGAAGTTGACATGAAAGTGATTTTGTAAAGCATAATGTTTCACATAACTTGAAGTGCTAAGAATATACAGTACCATATCTCACTTTGAAAGTTCATATCTCTCAGACTAAACAACTATGTTCCAAGATACTTGAAATAACCTGAAAATGAGACCTCTGAATCATTGCCAGTGTCACTGGACTGGTGACTGTTTTAGAAAATAAGACAATAAATTCTACAATCTGTAAGAGTCATGTTAATCTCAGATGCCATTCTAAACCAAATTATTAAACATTTGACTTGTGAATACCAAGAGGATGTAGAGATCTCAAGGATTAAGATACATGAGCTAATACTAACAAGACATGTCACAGACTAATCTTGTTTCTTTCCTTATGTATTTGGAAGACTTGTAGATCAGAAAAAGTATACTTGATGTTTAACTAGATGTTAGTAAATAATTTTATAATGTCTTCTGTGACTTAAAAATGATGTTTAAGAGCAACATCTTTCAGGTCCCCTCCCACTTTCTGGGAGCTTTTCTGTCTTCTTAATAAATTCTACTTAAAAAAAAAAAAGAATGACACTTAAAAATATAGCAAGTTCAGTTAGCTAAATCAGCAACTGGTTGAACAAACCCACACAGAGTATACTACTTCACAGAATGAGATTTGGAGCTGTTTCTATGTACTCAGGGTATGCTTCTGAGTTCTGAAGCTGACATGAAGCAGCAAAGGACAGCAAAAAACAGTGGATAACAAAATAAGGATCCAAAAAGACATGACATATAATGAAGAAATTTAAGAAGGATAAATGCAAGAATTCTATAGTAGATTCCAAGACAAGTATAGAATAAAAAAGACTCATGTGTAGAATGTGTTTAAAGGGTTTTTGGTATTTAATTTTAATACCCTAAGCTTATGTGGGTTTAAACTGCATTAATAGAACTATAATACACAGAACTAGAGGGGAGATATTTTTGCTTCACTCTGCAAATGTTAGACCACGTCTGGAGAACAGATTTTTGGTTATCATCCTTCAAAAGGGACCTAAACAAACTGTAACACCTGATGAGGAGAAGAAATTCAAATCATGTCTCATGATTTGAACAAAATGGAGCACAGGGTACTGAGTCTGGGAAGAAAGGAGAGCTGAGGCTTACTGTGAAGAAACAAAGGAATAAATGTTACTCAGTAATAATAATAATATAGGATTGTTTGAGGATTAACTAAATTTATGCATATACAGTACTTATAATTGTGACTCTCAGTAAGCTCTTGATAATATATTAGTTATCTTATTTCTAGTGAATTTCTTGAGTTGTCTAGTGAAAGGTATTCAACTTTCTACTTTGTACTACCTCTCACTATTAGACAAGAAATCCACTCTGTACCACTCAAATCCTGGGAAACACGAAGTATTACAGAATTGTCGATTCTCAAATCAAGTTCATGAGCTGATGACCAGATTCATTTTTGGCATAAATAAGAATCATATAGTGATCATATAGATAAACTGGTTTTTGCGTATCCAATTCAAAACTGGTTAATTACCATTAACATATGATATGAACACATGAAACTATAGATCTGTACATATACACACACATATATGTACACAAGCAACACATAAACACACCCAGACATGTAGACATGATATGCAGAACAGTATAATTTTAAGAAACTCTGGAATCAGGTGGCTCAGGTTGTACAGTATCATCCGTACTATTTAATCACTATGTGACTTTTAGAAAGTCATCTTAAAATCTGTTTTCCCATTGGTAAAATACAAACAAAATAGTATAAAATAGACTTAAATATGCCTTTCTATGTGCTGGCACATAAGCACTCAGTAATTATTAGGCGCTATTTATTATTATTCCTTATTATCTTAAAAAGGCTTGGCTTTTGCCAACTAAACTGATATGACTACTTTCCATGCTCACCAAAAAAGGAAGGATGTGTACTCACTGTCAAGTGAATAAATGCAACCAAGGCAGGGCCAAAGCTTGACTAATTCTACCACAAAAGATATAATGAGCCATTTTAAAATTTAGACAGTTTATTAGGTTTAAATAGTCTATGCCATATAAAAAACATTAGTCAAAGAGTAAGCTGCCTGTATCCATGACCCAAACACCATCAATGATAATAGCAAAAGGGCCTGGCTGACTACCCATAAGTTGTTGAGTTCAATCTAGACTAGTAGTTTTACATCCTACAGCTCTATTCTAAGGGGGTGAGGGGAACAAAAGTCTAGTATCTCATCAAAACCAGGGAGGTAAGACTAACTGTCTCATGACAGACTTTCAAGTGAGACAGAGAGTGGGAGACAGCGTCACAGTAGCTTCTCAGTGGTCACTGATCTCTTCCTATCCCAGAATCACAAGATAAGTCAAGACTCAGATAAGTTGCAGTCCTGAGGTCCAAACCTTTGCCTATATGGGCATAAGCAAGGTCACTAGGGTGCCTTGACAAAGCTGTTTCCCTACACTTATAGCCCTATATTCTTTATCTCACTTGCCTAGATCTATGTTGTTAAAACCTTTTAAATATTTTCTGACTGTTCCAACAAGTGAATGAAACATTCTGTTCACTTGAAAAAACAGTTCATTTTACTCCAAAATAATAAAAATTATCAAAGTTTTACAAACAGGTTGAAGAAAGGGCAATGGTAAAGATAACTCTGTAAAAGAAACCCCACGTATACTTTTATTATTGCACTGGATGCAAAGGACGTAATATTCATTCCTTTGACTACTAAGAAGATTAGGTAAAAAAAAAAATTTTTTTTTAATGCTTAACAAAACAATGGCAACTAAAGAGACCCACCTAGGCAGCGAGACCTCATCTCTACAATAAATCAAAAAATCAGCCGGGCGTGGTAGCGCGCGCCTGTAGTTCCAGCTCCTTGGAAGGCTGAGGCGGAAGGATCGCCGGAGCCCAGCAGGTCGAGGCTGCGGTGGCCGGGAGCGGCCGCTGCACTCCAGTCTGGGTGACAGAGTGAGACTCCAACTCAAAAAAAAAAGGGCAATGTGACCTGGGGAAGAGACACCCCTGCACCTCCCCACGGGAGGAGATCTCCCTGACCGTAGGAGAGTAGGAGGGGCGGACAGCAGCCCCAGCCACCTCCACAGCCCCTCCTCCTTCCCAGCTCCAGACACTGAGGAAAGAAAGAGGTGGCTCTTCAGGAGAGACCGGATTAGAGGAACAAATTACAGAGCCTGCCACAAGAGGGCAGGTTTTAATCTCAATTTTTAATTTTTTAAAATTTTTAAAAAATTATTTGACTGTTTGTTAGTTCATCTATTCTTAAAATATTTTACCTTTGTGCATGAATGTGTATATAAGGGCTTGATCTGCATCCCTCCATTTTTTTTTAACTTTTTCTGTTTCTTTTTTTTTTGAAACTTTTTAAAATTTATATTTTGGTCTTACAAATAATCATTTTTAAATGGACTTTCCTGTAAGAGTGTAAAACTCAAACATTTGCCAGATATCAGATCCACACAAATCCTTAGAAAGGTTTTCTGTATAGTTTTCATTGATGCAAATCTCTGAATGTTTGATAGATTTTGGATCTGTTTTGCAATAATAAAGTTACAAAGTTCTTATGCAGTGCATTCATTACAAACTACAAATGACATTTCTATTAAAAAGAAAGCTGTGTAATACAAAAATATGAGACACTGTGCAGTAGGCAACCAATGTATCTTACTTACTCTGTAGTTTTCTGTCATTACTTTCAAAGGTCACACAGCACAAGAGGCATTGTAATCATCTGTGTTATTAACTCCCTAATTTAAAAATCTGTTGTTCATAAAACTGGACAATTATCACAAACTATAATTTGTATAATTAATCACAAGCCTGTTACAAAGCATTCTGTTCATAGTATCAACAAATGCAAGCAGACGGAAATTTATAAACAATGAGTTTTGGCCAGGTGCAGTGGCTCATGCCTGTAATCCCAGCACTTTGGGAGGCTGAGGTGAGAGGACTGCCTGAGCTCACTGGTTCGAGACCAGTCTGGGCAAATTGGCAATACCTCATCTCTACAATAAATCTCCCCCCCCCCCCAAAAAAAAAATTAGCCGGGCATGGTGGCGTGTGCCTATAGTTCCAGTTACTTGGAAGGCTGAGGCAGAAGGATCACCTGAGCCCAGCAGGATGAGGCTGTGGTGGCCGGGAGCATGCCACTGCCCTCCAGCCTGGGTGACAGAGTGAGACTCCCATGCAAATAAATAAATAAACAATAACCAATGAGTTTTGTTAAGCTTGCTGTCTCCTTAGATATCATGGACTGTGCTGCTACTTCAAGACCTAATTAAATGTTTAATGCCTCAGAGTAAAAGACTGATCAAAAATGGAAGCAAACAAAACTAAATTATTTTCTAGGTGCTGTAATATTTCATTTGATAAGATAACAAAAGGATAGGACACAATTTAAGCAAGATATATATGCACGCCAACTTTTCACTCAGGAATTCTTCTAAACTGTGTTCCATTTGAGGATGCTGAGCTCTTCAATGACGTTCCTATAGTTATCCAAAAGCTTTAACACAGGGTCTGATCCACGAATACTTGATTTGCAGTCCTCTGAATAGTTCGTTTTTATCACTCCTGACGAAAGAATGGATTGAGGGAATTGTCCCAATTTTCATCCACAGACTTCAAGAATAGCTCCTGCATACAGCTTTTTGGTTTCAACTTGTGCTTCCTCCTGACAGCATCCCCTGCAATCAGGATCTAGGTGGAGCAGGTTAAACTGTCTGTGACGTTCACAAGAGCTGCAGAGCAAGTTGCTGGAAAAACCCAGCTCTCTGCATGACTCCGATGAAAACTCTGCCCCAAAGGTAGACATCACTTGAAGCACAGTTGCTAACAGCAACCACAGCCCAAATGATGGCACAAGTCACCCACCTGGCCCGGCCACCATCATCCTGTTTCTTTCGTCTATTTGTCGTTTTCTGCTTATGAATGATTAATTGTTAATCTTTCAACTTTGTTGTTATTTGTATGTTTCTATTCTTTTGTTCTTCTGGGGTTTTTATTTTCATTTTTTATAGCTTAAGGCGAGTGTCAATATATGTGTGAGGATTTGATTAGAATTCCTTTTTTTCCCCTGGTCTTTCTGTTTTTCTTCTCTATTCACTTTGTGCTAGGCATATGTGTGTGTGTTTAGTTTCCTTGGTTTTTTGTTGTTCTTTGTTTTATTACACTTTGTTGTTAATCCAGTTTGTTTTGGGGTGAGTGTATGTCAGTGTCTGTGTGTGTGTGTGTGTGTGTGTGTGTGTGTGTGTGTGTGTTTTGCATTGGTTTCTGCTTTGCATTGTCACATAGAGTGATGGTGGGGAGTGGTTCTCAGGGAACACATACCACAATAAGTAAACATTGTAATTTGCAAGTAGTTTCTGAATCCTAGTGCCCCATCTCCTACTTTAGTCGTATTTCAAAAACTACAAGGGACAACAAAGCTTCCCATCCACCATCCTATTTCAAAATAGAACAAATCCAGGCCCAGATGAGGAAAGAATAGAGGACTGAACAAACATCAGAAGAGAAAGCCTCTCCCACTGACACTGAATAACAGAACTAAAGAGAAAAACAAGAGATATATCACAAATGAGGAAAAACCAAAGGAAGATCACAGGTAATTTCAAGTGTACCAAAGCCAAAATTCCTGAAATATCAGACCTAGGTGCCCAAACAATGGAAGTCACCAAGACAGGCCTAAGAATACAACAGGGATTAGGGAATGGATGGAAAGAGTAAATAAGACTCAAGAAAGATAAGATGCAACACTGAAAGAACTTGTAACAGAGATTTTGGTTACAACAGAGATAAAAAATTTCATACAGGAAATAAATAACAAGATGACAAGCATGGAAAGCAGAATTAATCTAGCTGAAGAAAGAATCTCAGAACTTGAAGACCAGAACATGGAATTAACCTGATCTGTAAAAAACATAGAAAGAAGACTCAGAAAGAAAGAACAAAGCCTACGAGAAATATGCAATTATATCAAGAGGCCAAACCTACCCCTGATTGGTATCCCAGAAGAAGAAAAAGAAACGGAGAACAACTTGGAGCAAGCATTCCAGGAAGTAATCCAAGAAAACTTTCCCCATCTCACCAGAGGTGTGACCAGTCAAGTACAAGAGATACAGAGAACCCCCACAAGAAATCAAATGAGAACACCAACCCCTAAACACAGAGAAATTCGCCTACACAAAGTAGGCACACAAGAAAAAATCCTAAAGGCGACAGAGAATGGTCAGACTACCTACCCAGGAAAACCAATCAGAACAGCAGCAGATCTATCAGCAGAAACACTACAAGCAAGAAGGGACTGGAGCCCTACATTCAAAGTCCTCAGAGATAAACAATTGCAACCAAGAATTTCCTATCCAGCCAAGCTCAGCTTCATCAGTGATGGAGAATTAAAATCCTTCCCAGACATCCAATCCCTAACAGATTATGACCAGTTTTACAGCAGACACTTAAAAAGGTATTAAGCACAGAAGAAAAAAAAGAATGACCACACACTTCCCAACACAACTGCAGAGGACAGAATCAATAGAGAATACAGCACAACAAGAAACTTGAAAACACACACATACATTAACCCCAAAGTCAAAAGAAAACAAGCAAAGAAAAAACTTTATAAGAACCTCATGAAAGGGATAAACAATCACATTTCAATAATCAGCCTGAATGTGAATGAACTAAATGTGCCAAAGAATGGCAAACTGGATAAGAAACTATGACCCAATTATTTGCTGCATCCAGGAGACTCATCTCACTACAAGGGACGCACACAGACTCAAAGTAGAAGGATGGAAAACGAGTTTCCAGGCAAACAGATCACAAAAGAAGGCAGGAGTTGCAATCTTAATATCAGACAAAACAACCTTTAAGTTATCAAAAATTTTAAAAGATGCAAAAGGACACTACATAATGATAAAAGATTCAATACATCAACAAGAAATATCCATCCTGCCGGGCTCAGTGGCTCAGCCTGTAATTGCACTTTGGGAGGTTGAGTTGAGTGGATTGCCTGAGCCCCACGGGTTCAAGAACCACCTGGGCAACTTGCTGAGGCCTCATCTTTACAATAAATAAAAAAATCAGCCGGGTATGGTAGCGCGTGCCTGTAATTCCGGCTACTCGGAAGGCTGAGGCGGAAGGATCGCTGGAGCTCACCAGGTCGAGGCTGCGATGGCCGGGAGCAGCCACTACACTCCAGTGTGGGCGACAGAGGGAGACTCCAACTCCAAAAAAAAAGAAATATCCACCCTAAACATAAATGCACCCAACACAGGAGCACCAGCATTTATAAAACAACTACTTAGTAAACTAAATATATTGACTCTTACACTATTATAGCAGGGGACTTATAGCCCTATATAGATCATTGAGGTAAAAAAATCAACAAGGAGATCCAGAAACTAAACTTGACACTCAACCAAATAAACTTAATAGATACCTACAGATTATTCCACCTAACAACTTCAGAATATACATTCTACTTGTCACCACATGGAACGTACTCCAAGATCGATCACATCCTTGGCCACAAATCAAGCATAAACAAATTCTATAAGGTTGAAATCTTGCCATGCACATTCTCAGATGACAGTGGAATAAAAATAAATACTAACACCAACAAAATTTCCACAAAGACATAGACACTAAACAGCATGATGCTGAAAAACTACTGGGTTGACACTGAAATCAAAGCAGAAATTAAAAGATTCCTGGAAACAAATGAAAATGAAGAAACATCTTACCAAAACCTCTGGGATACCATGAAATCAGTTCTAAGAGGGGGATTTATATCTCTACAACCACACCTCAAGAAAACGGAAAGATCACAAGAGGAGATTCTAACAAATCGCCTAAGGGAGCTGGAAGAGAAGAACACCAAAAATCCCAACTTTAGCAGAAGAATCCAAATCACCAAAATAAGAGCTCAAATACGGGGCATAGAAGACAAAAACATCATAGAAAACATCAACAAAACAAAAAGCTGGTTCTTTGAAAGAATTAACAAGACCGATGAACTCCTAGCCAGAATGACCAAGGAAAAGAGAGAAAAAACTCAAATAAACACAATCAGAAATACAAAAAACCAAATCACAACTGACCCCAAAGAAATACAAGAGATTATCAGGGATTACTATGTACATCTATATGGAAACAAACTTGACAACCTAAATGAAATGGAGAACTTTCTGACATCACACAACCTCCCCAGGTTGAAACAAGAAGACACCGAGACACTAAATAGAACAATAACAACCCAGGAAATTGACTCTGACATACGAAAACTACCTACAAAAAAAAAGCCCTGGACCGAATGGCTTTCCAGCACAATTCTACAAAACATACAAGGAGGAGCTGATACCAAACCTACTGAAAGTATTCCAGGCAGTTGAGAAGGATGGAATTCTCCCCAAATCATTTTACGAAGCTAACATCACACTGATACCAAACTTGGTAAAGATCCAACAAAAAAAAGAGAACTACAGGCCAATATCCCTTATGAACACAGATGCAAAAATCCTCAACAAGATTCTAGCTAATCGGATCCAAAAACACATCTCAAAAATCATCCACCATGACCAAGTAGGCTTCATCCCCAGGATGCAGAGCTGGTTCAACATTCACAAGACCATAAATGTAATTAAATACATCAACAGATGTCAAAACAAGAACCACATGATTATCTCATTAGATGCAGAAAAAGCTTTTGATAAAATCCCGCATCCCTTCTTGATAAAAACCCTCAAACACCTAGGTATAGAAGAAACATACCTTAAAATAGTAAGTGCCAATTACGATAAAACCACAGCTAACATATTGATAAATGGGCAGAAACCAGAAACATTTCCCCTGAAAACTGCAACAGAACAAGGCTTGTTCAACATTGTGTTGGAAGTCCTAACCAGAGCAATTAGACAAGAGAAGAAAATCAGGGGTATCCAAATAGGACAAGAGGAAGTCAAGTTATTCCTCTTTGTTGATGATATGATCCTATACCTTGAAAATCCAAAAGAATCTGTCAAAAACCTGCTTGCACTGATAAAGGACTTTGGCAAGGTCTCAGAGTACAAAATAAATGTGCAAAAGACAGTTGCATTCCTATACACCAACATCAAGCAGGCAGAGACTCAAATTAAAAGCACAATCCCATTCACAATAGCCACCAAAAAAATGAAGTACCTCGGCATCTTCCTAATCAGAGAAGAGAAGTGAAAGACCTTTACAATGAGAACTACAAAATGCTGCTCAAAGAAATCCAAGAAGACACAAACAAATGAGAAAACATACCATAATAACGGATAAGAAGAATCGACATTGTTAAGATGTCCATTCTACCAAAGGCAATATACAGATTCAACACAATACCCATTAAGCTACCAACATCATTCTTCTCAGACCTGGAAATGACAATACAGAAATTCATATGGAAACATAAACAAACACGGATAGCCAAAACAATCCTTAGCAAAAGAAACAAAGCAGGAGGTATCACACTTCCAGACTTCCAAACTTTACTATAAAGCTACAGTAATCAAAACAGCCTGGTATTGGTACTAGAACAAGTACATAGACCAATGGAACAGGACAGAGATTCCAGAAGCAAAGCCTCAATTTCTCAACCAACTCATCTTTGACAAAGCCTCCAACAACCACCACTAGGGAGAGGAGAACCTATTCAGTAAATGGTGCTGGGAAAACTGGCTGATCACATGCAGAATAATGAAACAGGATCCCTACCTATCACCATACACAAAAATTAACTCTAAATGGATCAAAGACCTAAACGTAAAACCTCAAACTATAAGGATTTTAGAAAACACAGGAGACACCTTTATGGAAATTGGAACTGGCAACCAATTCCTATTCAGAACCCTAAATGTCCATACCTTAAAAAATAAAATAGACAAGTGGTACCTCTTCAAACTAACGAGCTTCTAAAAAGCAAAAGAAACTATCAGGAGAGCAGGGAGACGGTTCACAGAATGGGAAAAAATATTTGCCAACTATATTTCTGACAATGGCTTAACATCTAGGATCTACAAGGAACTCAACTGCGCCGAAAGGAAAAAACAAACAGCTCCATTAAAAAGTGGGCAATGCCTGAGCCCACGGGTTCGAGACCCGCCTGGGCAGGCAAGACCTCATCTCTACAATACAATCAAAAAATTAGCCGGGCATGGTAGCACGCGCCTGTAATTCCGGCTCCTCGGAAGGCTGAGGCAGAAGGATCGCTGGAGCCCAGCAGGCGAGGCTGCGGTGGCCGGGAGTGGCCACTACACTCCAGTCTGGGTGACAGAGTGAGACTCCAACTCAAAAAAAAAAAAGTGGGCAAAAGGTATGAATAGACACTCCTCAAAAGAAGATATACGGGCTGGGTGCGGTGGCTCACGCCTATAATCCCAGCACTTTGGGAGGCAGAGGTGAGAGGACTGCTTGAGCCCAGGGGTTCAAGACCAAGCTGGGAAACTTGGCAAGACCTTGTCTCTATAATAAATCAAGAAAAATTAGCCGGGCACTGTGGTGTGTGCCTGTAGTTCCAGCTACTTGGGAGGTTGTGGTGGAAGGATCGCCTGAGCCCAGCAGGTCGAGGCTGTGGTGACCATGAGTGTGCTACTGCACTCCAGTCTGGGCAACAGAGTGAGACGGGCTCAAAATAAAAAAGGCAAGATAAAAATACAGAACTTAAAATGAATTACATGAAAGGTCTGCCATAACATAAATCTTAATTTTTTTAATTTGAGCCCTTTCCTCTCTCAAGATATATGACTTAAGAGAACTTTAACCTTTTCAAATACAGAGTTTTAAGATAGCAGTTCTTAAAACATAATCCTTGTTCCAAAAGTATCAGCATCACTTGGGGACCTGCTAGAAATATAAATTCTTGAGCCCCACCACAGCTGTAAGAAAATACATGGAGGGAGTGTGTTTGTGGGGAAGAACAATGTGTGTTTTAAGTCCTTCAAGTTATTCTTACACGCGCCATAAGTTTGAAAACCAGTTAAAACATTTCCAGCACAAATGTAGCTACTTTAAAATTACTGCAAATTATATACCTTAAAAATTTAAAAAAAAAAATTTTTTTTGGAGATGGTGTCTCTCTATGTTGCCCAGGCTGGAGTGCAGAGGCTATTCACAGGCATGATCACAGGGCACTGAAGCCTCAACTTTCTAGGCTCATGCAATCCATCCAGTTCAGACTTAAGTAGCTGGGTCTTCAGGCACACGCCACCATGCCTGGCTTTGTAAACTATAATTTTAACACCTTCAAATTTATGAATTACAACTGTGACTATATTTGGGCTATTTATCCATAAATGGCTAAAAGTAACACAAGGAAGCAATGATTTCTAATCTTCCCACCTTTGTCAAACAGTCATATTGGCAGTTTTATTTATCTCAACAACTTGTGCAGAAAAAAGGGCAGGTACAACAGAAAACAGAAAAGAACAATGAGTAAAAGCATGAACTTTAGAGCCAGGGAGATTTGGGTTCAAGTCTACATTGGTTAAATAATACCTGGACTATTTGATACTTGGGCAAATAACTTATTCCACATTTGAACATTTTCATTGTAAAATTTGTTTGTGGATTAGATACAATTAAATGAGAATGTATGTAAGGAAAAGCAGACCAACGGAGAAAAATAGAAAAAAAAGAAATAAATCATTTATATAGAGAGATTTAGTATACGATAAAGGCAGCATCTCAAAATCAGTGGGAAAAAGTGGAACTGTTAAACAAATGTGTTAGGATAACTGAACAGTCATATGGAAATATATAAAATTAGATTCCTTCTACATACCTACAGCAGCAGGATAAATTCCAAGTGAATGACAGGAATAAATGTAAAAGATGAAATCATACAAGTATCAGAATAAAATTGGGGTGAAAATTTTATTTTTAAATTTAATCTCTAATGTGGCAGTATTGATAGGTGGGGCCTTTAAGATGTGACTGGCAGAGCCCTCATGAATGGATTATTCCATTCAAGGATTAATGGATTAACGAGTTAATGGGCTATCACAGGACTGGGGCCAGTGGCTTTATAAGGGGAAGAGAGACCTGAGCTGGCACACTCAGGGCCCTCACATGTGATGCCCTGTGCCATCTCAGGTCTGGGTAGAGAGCCCCTACTAGCAAGAAGGCTCTCACCAGATGTTACCCCCTAAATCTTGAATTGATCAGCTTTTATAACTGTAAGAAATAAATTCTTTTTCTTTGTAAATTACCTGGTTTCGGATATTCGTTTTATAAGCAACAGAAAACAGGCTAAAACAACCTGAGATTAGGGAACAGTTTGCCGGAAGCAGTAAGTGGCCAAAAATTAATAAAACTGATTATATCAAAAAACTTTGAATAGTTACAGAAATCATAAGTACAAATACAAATAAGACAGAAAAATGTTTGTTAACATGTACAAAATGTATTTTAGTAACATATAAAACATTTATGAAATTCTCTAGCCCTGTAGAAAAAATTGGCTAAAGAAATGAACAGAAGGTCAAAAATGCAAATGTTTTTAACTATACAACAATTGTTCAACTTTACTTAAAATCAAATAAAACTACAGAGTTAACAATTCCCTGTTAATAATATACTCTGTTGGCAAAGTTGTGAGAAAGAGGTAATCTTACTCATTGCTGTGGGAATATAAAATGATACAAAGCCTCTGGAGGTAAATCTGGCAAAATCTAGCAAAATTACATTTGCATTTATTCTTTGACCCAAAGACTCTTCTTCTAAGAATCTAACCAAAAAAAAAAATACACTGCCAAAAATATATAAAGACAAATGCATAAGGCTAATAATTGCAGGTCTAGTTACAAAAGCCAAAGAATATATTTTATGTTTCTTATTCTTTGTATTTGAGACCAAAAGGCAACTGATGAATAATTTTATGAAAAATTTTAAAACTCTATTGTCTGCCAAAAAAGAATGGTTGGGAAAACTATAGCACATCCACACAATGGAGCACTATGCAGCAGTGAAAAGGAATAAGGAATCTCTGTATGTACCACTCTGCAATAATCTCCCTGATCCAAGCAAAGAAAAATATGTACAGTATAGTATATAACCATCAACTAAGAAAGGGTAAGTCACAAATATATATATATATGTAAAACCAGCCAGGTGCAGAAGCTCACACCTGTAATCCCAACACTTTGGGAAGTCAAGGCAGGAGGACTGCTTGAGCTCAGAAGTTTGAGACCAGCCTAGGTAAGACAGCGAGATCTCATCTCTACCAAAAATAAAAATTAGCCACAGACACCTGTAGTCCCAGCTACTTGTGAGGCCGAGGCAGAAGGATCACCTGAGCCCAGGTGGTCAAGAATTTGGTGAGCCATAAGCATGCCACTGCACTCCAGCCTGGGTGACAAAGTGAAACCCTGAGTCAAAAAAAAAAAATATATATATATATATAAAGTATAGATTATGTATATATTATATATATATATATATATATATAAAGTATAGATTATGTATATATTATATATATATACATATAACCACTTATATAAAAAAAGGAAATATTAAACAATGTATTTTTTAAAAGTTACCTACAAGAGGAGAGAGAGAACAAGCTGGAGGGGACAGAGATAGAAGCTAGATATCTTTGAATATACTTTGAATATACTTTGTAGCCGGGCTCGGTGGCTCAGCCTGTAATCCCGCGCCTTGGGAGGCTGAGGTGAGTGGATAGCCTGAGCCCGCGAGTTCGAGACCCACCCAGGCAACTTGGCGAGACCGCATCTCTACAATAACCCAAAAATTAGCTAGGTGTGGTAGCATGTGTCTGTAGTTCCAGCTACTTGGAAGGTTGAGAAGGAAGGATCACAGAGCCCAGCAGGTAGAGGCTGCGGTGGCCGGGAGTGTGCCACTACACTCCAGTCTAGGCGACAGAGACTCCAACTCAAAAAGAAAGAAAAATATATATATATATATATATATATATATAAGATATGCATGTATATTAAACATGTGTAATATTACCTTAAGAAAAAAATTATATTTTGTAGCTCTGTCTACTAAAAAGGCCTAGAAACTGACCATTCCAGTAGCGAAGAACATGTCTAGAATCCAGATATCTCTAAATACTGTTTTCCCCAAAGAGAACAGAACTCCTTGAAAAAACTGCTGGTTCAAGGGCTGGGGCAAAAGACGTGAAGAAAAATTTGGAATCTAACTTTTGGTACCAAGAAAGCTATCAATAACTGCAAGAGTCACATCAAAAATACTCAGGATCCAAACCGAATAGTCTCTCACTAGTCAAAGATGGGACAAACTGATCATAAATAATAATAACTGTCATTGATTAAAACATCAGATATGTTAAATCCATGAGCTAATAATAGTTTTTTTAAATTCCTAATGGTCTGGATGGGCTCAGAGGCTCAGCCTATAATCCCAGCACTTTGGGAGGCCGAGGCGAGCGGATTGACTGAGCCCGCGGGTTCGAGACCAGCCAGGCAACTTGGCGAGACCTCATCTCTATAGTAAATCAGAAAAAATTAGCCGGGCATGGTAGTGCGCGCCTGTAGTTCCAGCTACCTGGAAGGCTGAGGTGGAAGGATTGCCAGAGTCCAGCAGATCGACACTCTGGTGGCATGAGTGCACTGCACTCCAGCCTGGGTGACAGAGTGAGACTCTAACTTAAAAAAAAAAAAAAATTCCTAATGGTCACCACTGGAGGATACTAATGAACCAACTCATTATTTGAAACCTAGTAAATAAAGAGAAAGAATCAAGCATTTATTATGCTTTTCCTATGCTAAATGTGCCATGGGTTTCCAAATAGATGAAGGGAAATTTCTCTTAATAAAAGTACTCCAGTAAATTAAAAGAGAATAGTAGAATATTACCATTTTGTACTCTTAATAAATGAATAAAGATAGGCATCGATTACAAAGGGTTGTTAATATCACAAAAAGAGAAACAGCTAGGTATCAGGGCCTTCTGATGGAAACACATAATAACACCTATGGGTATTTTTGTACCCCACTATCCAAAGTCAAACAAATCAAACTACAGCCAACCCTCTAGATCCACCTATTATTTTACACAAAATGTAAAATGAAAAACACAGGTTAAACTATACCAGAAAGAAGTAATTAACAAAAACATCATACTGACTATGAAAAATCCTACAGAATAACCTGAATTCTTCAACAAATAAACTGCAAGAAAAAAAAAAGAATGATCCTTTAAATTAAAATAAACTTAAAAGACATACCAACCTGTAAACCACATGTTGTGTGTTCACACAACATTTAGAAAACAACTAAAAATTTGTACACTGTCTGGATTACTGATTATATTAACTAATCATTGTAATGCTTTGTTACTGAATTGTTGAATTGTAGTTAAGTTTCTAACAGCTTTTATCTTTTTCAAATACATACCAAAATATTTGTAGAAGAAATATACTATGTCAGGGATTTGTTTCAAAATAATATCGGACAAGGGAGTGAAGGGAGATATAGATGATGTCATGAGTTGATCATTGTTGAAGCTGGGTGACAGAAATGGAGGTTCATATTATTCTACTTTCATATGTATCTGAAATTTTGCACAGTAAAAAGAATTTTTTGAAGGCAAATATAAGGCTTTAAATTTTGAATAAAACTTACAGATGAAGAATCTTAAGTTCAGAAAGTTTAAATGAATTAGCAAGATCACACCTTTAGTAAGAAATTACTTGAACTGGAATGTTTTCTTAATCTTAGAATAATGTTTCCTACACATTACATTCAAAAAATTACAATGCCAAACAATGTGGAACTGCTTAACCAATTGATAATTGTTGTCAATTTTTCCATAAATTATTCTATAAAAGAGCATCTAGAATACCTTTGGATGATTGTCATAATGTACCATATACTGTTCCAAGCTTTTTACATTAATTCCTTTGATCCTCATGGCAACAATGTGATAGGCACAGTTATTATTCACATTTTACAGATGAAATTTGAGGTACACAGAAATTAAGTCCAAGGCAAGATATAAACCTTGGCATTCTGTCTCCAAAATTTTTAAATATGATGTTAATATTGCCTCATTTATTAAATAAGCTCAGAATGTCTTAAGGACATTCTGAAAAGGATACACCACCCATATAAAATCTGTAAATAATATATACACAAATCAGAAACAAAAATATATCAGGGCTTTACAATGAAATTAAAAGGGATGCATGGAACAACTATTCCCTCCCATTATTTAACAGCAAATTTGATATAGCAGGTTCTCCCATAGTCCAAATAATAGTATTTATTTGTTTGTTTTATTTATTTTTTAATCTTTTTTTCCCCTCCAGTTGAGCTCTCACTTTATCACCCAGGCTGCAGTGCAGAGGTACAATCATGGTTCTCTGTAGGCTTGACCTTTTGAGCTCATGCAATCCTTCTGCCTCAGCCTGGTTCTACAGACATGTGCCACCATGCCTCGCTATTTTTTTTATTTTTTATAGAGATTAAGTCTTTGCACGTTTCCAGGCTATCCTGGATTCAAGCAATCCTCATGCTTTGGCCTTTCAAAGTGCTAGGATTACAGGCATGAGCCACCGTGTCTAGCGCTCAGCACCCTGCCATATTTTTTGTTCTTAATTTGTTTTAACCATAAAATAAATACCTAAGAGTACTTTAAATCTTGGTAACTGGATTAGTCAATAGTAAATAAACAGTATTTATTTGAAAAGTTTTAGCAAGGTAATAGTATTATACTTCGCTTCTAATCATATTCTTATTGCATAAATATCCACAATATAATGATAATGTTATATGAAATTAAAATAAAATCAAACTTTCCATCGTCTACAATAATTTCACAATTTTAGGTTCTGAAACTCAGATAATAAATGTCAAGCTGTGAGTTTAGTGTACCTATCTCCTTAATTGACACCTAAGCTACCAAGCAGTGATGCTCAAGTCAGTTGGGAGGTAATTATCTGCCATCATATTAACACAGATCACAACAAGAGCAAATAGATAATGAAGCAAAATAAGAATTGCTTGTTAAAAAAAATCAGATTGACACTTTTCTGCAAAAGGTATGATTAATGAAATTAGAATATTTTATCATATCTGCGTTTTAAAAAAATTCTTTCCCACAGTTCAACTTTCCTCACAGAATTCAACTAATAAGGGTACATAATTTTATCACAGTCTATGGAACAAGTCGACATACTTTCCTTTTCTCTGAGCTTGACTTTTATTATATCTGGAGAAACAAAAGTAAAATTAGAAGCCTGTCATAACATGAATCATTGTATCATGGATTCAGAAATAACACAAAAAAAGCAAGTCCCCAAAGCCATTCCTACATCCTGTAAAAGCTCTATGTTACATAATTAACCTCTGTCCACTGAAAAACTGGTTGCAAGAAATGTAAAATCCTATTAACTTATACAAATTAGTGCTTAAAATGCAACTCAAAATGGATTTGTCTTTAAAATTATAATTTTGACTAAAGGCAGAAGTGTGTAATGGCTTTGGAATATAAAACCTAAGTAGATGAAAATATATCACTGACACACATCAAGAAACCCCATTTAACCCAATATGTATAAAAATAAGTTCACACTTTCCCAGCCTTCATAAAGTATTGAGTCAAACAAGAAACTAAAAAGATTCAAAACAGAAACCCAAAAAGAATAAATTAAAATACAGAATCAAATAATATATAATAAAAGATGTAAGTAATAATGAAATAATTTTATCAAAAAGTTTCAACTCTCTCCCCAACAAAACTTCCCCAAAACTGTAAGCAAAGAGCTCAACTGACTAATTTGTGTTTTACTTCCTCTATCCAATTACCCTCTATTGGAAACACCCATAAAATGTGCCATAGTACAAATGTCGAAGATGTAACCTCAAAAACATTAAAATTAAAGGATTAAATGAGTTAATATTCAGTATGTACCTAGCACAGTGTATGGTACATAGCAAACAATAAATGGTATTATTATAAAATCATTTGTTAATATTAATAGCATCTTCCATTTGCATAGCATTTCTTCACAATAACTTCCTAAACTATAGAAGATTCTTAATAGTTTGCAGAAATCACATTGATTTTCAATATTCCTGGATGTCTGTAAAATTTGAGTAAGAACACAGAAAAACTATAATGATTCATCCAAAGAATTAATACATTATTTGACTGTGGAAACAAAAAATGTTTTAAGGCAGTTGCATTTACCCTTAAGTACAGCTAAAAAATTTATGCATGTAGCACACACATTTCTATAAGTCACTAATTTAACTAAACTCTTGAAATTATTAACTTGTTGAACAATATAATTTGCAATTTTCAATGTATCTTTTTTTTTTTTTTTTTGAGTCAGGGGCTCACTTGTTGCCCAGGCTGGAGTGCAGTGGCACAATCACAGCTCACAGCAGCCTCAACCTCTTGGGCTCAGGTGATCCTTCCACCTCAGTCTCCCGAGTACCTGGAACTACAGGTGCACACCACCACATCCATCTAAAGTTTTCTGGTTTCTTGTAAAGAAGAGGTCTCCCTATATTATTTAGGCTGGTCTCAAACTACTGGGCTCAAGCAATTCTCCCACCTCCTTCTCCCAAAATGTTGGGATTACAAGCGTGAGCCATGTATCTTTAACTACTTACTTTCGACTTTCTGAGATCAACCATTAATAATACACAATAGTATATTCCACTATTCTGGAATTTGATTAAAAATGTTTATCAGAAATATATACGCATGATTAAATATAAAAGGCTTTTCTAGTCAAAACACAAGAGATTCCCCACAATGTACAAAATATTTTTTAAAATCTGCTTGTAATAGAAATAAACAATATACATTATACAGGTGACATTTATGTTCCACAAAATAACCCCAAAAGATAATTAGTAAGACATGCGATGCTGATGAAGTCCCATTTTCTAAACATCCACCATTGAGACAAATCCATCTTCCAAGTCTTCATCAAGAAAACAAAAGACAACAGAAATAAATCTGCTAATAAATGCAATGAATGCCATCTGTTATGTATAGTAATCTACAGGGAACTGAGAAAAAGAGTAAAATGAAGACTCGTCTTACTTTGTACTCAGGAAAAGAGCATGACAGTTCCTCAATTTAAGTATCCAGGTTTCTTGAAAAGTATTCCTTATATAGAGAAGGGGTCATTCTTAAGTTTCTACCATAATTTTGATGATAAACCATCATTAAAGACTTTCCAAGTTCCCCTTCTTTGATTTCATGATTACTACACAGCCTCTAGTTATTAACTTGGCTTCCCATGGTCTTGGATACAGTGCGCTGGATTTTCAACCTGAAAATTCTCATCACTGTCAGGGGTTATCTTCTATTCCAACATAAACTGGCATTCTAATGTGTACATTCTAATGTATATAGCATTGAATTAGGGTCCTGAATTCTAAGCATACATGAACAAAAGTATACACATTTGAGCTTCTCGGGTTGGAAGTATGAGAACCAGACACTTTTTCACCGACAACTGCTACAATCATTTCTTGGTTTTCATTTTCCTGTCCTTGCTCTAAAAAGAAAAACGACAGTCAAACCAAATTAGGGGAAATCCATGCAAACACCAAAATGACTAATGAAAATCAAAGTAGCAACCTAGAACTTAAACCAAAACATAGGATGCAGTTTACACAGCCTCATTTACATTAATAAGCTATTCCCAAAAGCTTTAAGGTAAAGTCCAGAAATTATTTTGGAACTTACATCAGCCAGGAGCATTATTTAGAAAGTGGCCTGGCCCATGTGTGACTCGATTATTACCAGACGTTAAAATTTTTTAAAAGAGACATCCCATCTGGTGCAGAGTAGCGCAGCGACACTTGCACTTGAAGTGCATACCTGTAGGGTCTTCAACTGGTAACTCAGACTTTTCTCACTAGATCATGCAAAAGGAATTGCATCCTTTCCTCAAAAACTCTCTTTTCCTCACCCCAAAGCATTCGCCCTCACACTAGACTCTCCAGTCTTTCAGCTGTGACCGCTTAGGTTTAAATCTATAAACACAGTTTAAATTTATAACGAGGAGGAGAAACCTGCACACCGAAACCTCAGTTCGCCTAAAACAAAGAAATGTCTGCTAGCATCCCTGGGTCTACAGGGCAGGCAGAACTCTCTCCGGGCCGGGATGCCGAGAACTCCCACTGCCACCGAGATCGCCTTGGCCACCTCCGTCTCCAGGAGACAGCAAGGCCGCGGGGACGCGCGAGGATCCCGCAGGGGGACCCGGGCGGCGGCGGGGGGAAAGGGTGAGTCCCACAGGGGAGCTGTCCTGGAAGGGAAGACTTTGAGGACGTCTAAGGGAGAGGCGGCTAGCTGCAGGGAAAAACAGACTTCTCTCCAAATGACGCACGGGTTTGAAGAGCAATCCAAAGTGACGGAGGCTAAAAAAAAAAGTGACAGGAAGCCATGACCCCCTCCACGGCCGGAGAGGGTTTAGAGAAGTAGACGGGGAGAAGGGGGAGGAGGGCGGCGAGAGCAAGGGCCCCAAACACCACGAATTGAGGGGGACGCACCCGATCTATGAGTCTGGCCTTCGTCCGAATAAAGTGACGGTCTGAGAAAAAGACCGAGCTTAGGCGCGCAGAGGGCGACGCGTGGACCACGGCCACGAGCCCCGCACGAGAAGATGTCGCCTCTCTCTCCACCCTCTCCGTGCCTGGCTTTCCCGCTCACTCGGGCACCGGCGGTCTGCGGGCAAAAGGGCGGAAGCCCGCAGCCCCGGAGGACGCCGAAAGGAAAATACCTGAGTCCCAGGAAGCACGCCCGCAGCGACAGGAGGAGGAGCCGTGGACAACCGGAGCCGGGGCAGGATTCCAAACTAGCTCCGGTCAAACCCCAACTCTCACGGGCGGGGCGGGGGAACTTCCGTCCGGAGCGGGGCCGGCGTCACATCCGCCTCGGGTCTTCGCCGCTCCTCTCCTTCCCGGCTCTAGCGGCCTGCGCGTCGCTCTGACTTCCACTTCCAGGCGACGTTCGCCGAGTCCTAACACCCGACGGGGAACTACGCGACCCAGCATCCCCCACGGCACGTGGGTTTCCGGGTCAAGAGGTCCGCCCGGGGTCCATCACCATGGAAGCGCTCGGTTTGGTCACGTGGTGGCCCTGGTTACGCCCGGTGGCCGCCGTGGGGTCTGGTGCTCGAACGGGGGCCATTTTGCGGAGGGCTGCCTCCCGGAGCCGGGGGCGGCGGGGCAGCTGGCGGAAGCGGTTTCCTTTTCCTGGTCTGCGGCCTGGGGCTTGAGAGGAACTGGAAGGCTGGGCTCCCCCGAGCCCTTCGGAGACGGCGATGGTTCCCTTCGGCCACCGCCACCTGACGCCCCTCCATGGCGGCTGCGCCCTCCGCGCTACTCCTGCTGCCGCCCCTTCCAGCCGTCTGTGCCTGTCGCCTCCAGAGCCGCGCTCGGCGTCGTCCTTCCGCTCCAGAGACCGGTGGTAGTCGAGTCGGGGGCGCCATGAGAGGAGAAAAGAGCTACTACTGCCGTGGAGCTGCGGGAGACCACGGTTCCTGCCCCGCTGCCCCTTCGCCCCTGGCCTCGGCCCTGTTGATGCCCGCGGAGGCCGTCTCAAGTGGCTGGTCTGGGTCTGGAGGCGACGACGAGGAGACCCGGCTCCTTCAACTTCTCCGCACCGCGCCGGATCCTTCCGAGGCCTTCCAGGCTTTGCAGGCTGCTTTGCCGCGGCGAGGCGGTCGACTCGGCTTCCCCCGACGCAAGGAAGCCCTGTATCGAGCACTGGGCCGAGTGCTTGTGGAAGGAGGCAGCGATGAGAAGCGACTCTGCTTGCAGCTCCTCTCGGACGTTCTCCGGGGGCAGGGGGAGGCAGGCCAGCTGGAAGAGGCCTTTAGCTTAGCGCTCCTGCCTCAGCTGGTTGCCTCCTTACGGGAAGAGAATCCAGCTCTGCGGAAGGATGCCCTGCAGATCTTGCACATCTGTCTGAAACGTAGTTCTGGACAGGTACTGAGAACGCTCATACAGCAAGGACTGGAAGGGACCGATGCCCGGCTTCGAGCTTCCACCGCACTGCTACTCCCCATCTTGCTTACTCCTGAGGATTTGTTGCTGGGCCTGGATCTCACCGAGGTGATCATATCCCTGGCCCGAAAGCTTGGCGGTCAGGAGTTAGAGGAAGAATCGGAGACAGCTTTCTCTGCGCTTCAACAAATTGGGGAGCGGCTTGGCCAAGACAGGTTTCAGTCCTATATCTCTCGCCTGCCCTCTGCCCTGAGGAGGCACTACAATCGCCGCCTGGAGTCCCAGTTTGGAAGTCAGATTCCTTATTATTTGGAACTCGAAGCCTCTGGAATTCCTGAAGATCCCGTTCCCTGTGCGGTGACTCTTTCTAACACCAATCTTAAATTTGGAATTATTCCTCAAGAGCTACATTCAAGATTGTTGGATCAGGAAGACTATAAGAACCGGACGCAGGCCGTTGAAGAACTGAAGCAGGTGCTGGGAACATTTAACCCTAATTCTACCCCTCATTCTAGTCTTGTTGGCTTCATTAGCTTGTTATATAATTTGTTAGACGATTCTAACTTCAAAGTGGTCCATGGCACACTTCAGGTCCTGCATTTACTGGTTGTTCGCCTTGGAGAGCAGGTACAACAGTTCTTAGGACCAGTTATAGCAGCTTCTGTCAAAGTGCTGGCAGACAACAAGCTGGTGATCAAACAAGAATACATGAAAATTTTCCTCAAGCTAATGAAGGAAGTAGGTCCTCAACAGGTACTTTGTTTACTCCTGGAACATCTCAAACATAAGCATTCCAGAGTGAGAGAAGAGGTAGTGAACATTTGCATCTGCTCCCTGCTGACCTATCCCAGTGAGGGTTTTGACTTACCCAAGCTGTCTTTTGATCTTGCCCCAGCTCTTGTAGATAGCAAGCGCAGGGTACGCCAAGCAGCGCTAGAGGCTTTTGCTGTGTTGGCATCATCAATGGGCTCAGGTAAATCCAGCATCCTTTTTAAAGCTGTGGATACTGTTGAAATGCAAGATAACGGAGATGGAGTGATGAATGCTGTGCAAGCCAGATTGGCCAGGAAAACCCTACCGAGGCTTACAGAACAGGGGTTTGTGGAATATGCAATACTCATGCCATCTTCTGCGCAGGGTAGGTCAAGCCATTTGGCACATGGAGCAGATACAGACTGGCTTTTGGCTGGTAACAGAACGCAGAGTGCACACTGTCACTGTGGTGACCACATGAGGGATAGCATGCAAATCTATGGATCTTACAGTCCAACTGTCTGTACCCGAAGGGTATTAAGTGCAGGAAAAGGAAAAAATAAATTACCATGGGAAAATGAGCAACCTGGAATCATGGGAGAAAACCAAACCTCCAGTTCCAAGGATATAGAGCAGGTATGCTTCTCTAATTTTCTTGAGTTGAAAATGTGAAGAATTTTAAGTGAATAATATGCCTGTGATGACTTTAAGGTGAGGCTGCTTGAGGATTGTTGTGTTTGTTTTAAATCAACTTGAATAGTGATGTGGGTATTCATTATTGTGGTACAGTTCACAAAGGACCATTTAATAGTCTTCCTGCTTGATGGATTTGTTTAAATTTGAGGCCCGAAATGATAAAGGCAATATCTAGATCTCAATTTTAGTTTGTCTCTTTGGCATGTCAGTTACCTCACTCACACAACAGACACTGACCATCCAGTAGGTGTCTGATAAAGTGCTGTTTTGGGAATTAAGATGACACCAGTTCCACACTGGAGAAAAGATCAAACTATACTGGCAGTTAGCAAATTTCCTAAGTGCTTAAATAGAAATATAAACAGAGGCCTGTGAGCATACTGAAGATAGAAAAAAAATTCCACTAGAAAAGTCAAAACCTTCAGGGAAATGTGAATTTGAACTGAGATTTTCCCCCTAAAGCTTTTATTTATTACAAATCTGGAGGAAAGTTAAAAGTACAATAAATACCCATATTCTTCGTCTGTGTTTACCGGTTGTTAACATCTTGCCACATTTACTGAACCATTTGAAAGTAAGTTACAGATATCTTGACATTTCGCTCTTAAATATCTTGGCATGTATCTCCTAAGGATGACATTCTCCTTTATAACTATAATATTATCATGCCTCAGAATATTGGTAGTAATTTGGTAATATATGGTAGATTGCTTGCATTTAAATTTCTCCAATTCCCCCCAAAAGTTTTACATTTTTTGTTTTGCTTTTGACATCCACGATCCAGTCAAGGTTCATGTAGTTCATGTCTAGTTTATCTAAAATAATACCCTCCCCCCACTATTGTTTGTTTATTTTTTCACGGTATTAGCTTTTTTATTTCTTAAGTCTGAGTCTTGCTGTATCCCCAGGCTGAAGTACAGTGGCACAATCATGACTCATCACAGCCTTGACCCTCAGGACTCAAGAGATCGTCTCACCTCAGCCTCCCGAGTAGCTGGGAATACATGCACACGCCACTGCACTTGGCTAATTTTTTTGAATTTTTGAAGAGACAAGGTCCCACTGTGTTGTCCAGGCTGGTTTTAAGTGCAAGCTCAAGCAGTTCTCCTGCCTCAGCCTTCCAGAGTGCTGGGATTACAAGCGTGAGCCACCGTGCCCAGCCGACTTTTTTTTGTTGTTGTTGTTGATTTGGAGTCTCACTCTGTCGCCCAGAGTGGAGTGCCGTGGCCGCTCCCGGCCACCGCAGCCTCGCCTCGCCTGCCGGGCTCCGGCGATCCTTCCGCCTCAGCCTTCCAAGTAGCTGGAACTACAGGCGTGAGCTACCACGCCCGGCTAATTTTT
>NW_007216519.1:87384-104257 GCF_000164805.1 Carlito syrichta
CGCCTGTAGTTCCAGCTACTTGGAAGGTTGAGGTGGAAGGATCGCCGGAGCGATCGCCGGAGCTCAGCAGGTTGAGGCTGCGGTGGCCGGGAGCGGACACTGCACTCCTATCTGGACAACAGAGTGAGACTCCAACTCAAAAAAAAAAAAAAAGAATTTGGAGACCGGCGTGGTGGCTCATGCCTGTAATCCTAGCACTTTGGGAGGCCGAAGCAGGAGGATTGATTGGACCATCCTGGACAACATAGTGAGACTTTGTCCTTACAAAAAAATTAAAAAGTTAGCCAGGCATGGTCGCGCACACCTATAGACCCACCTACTCAGGAGGCTGAGGTTGGGAAGATCTCCTGAGCCCCTGGGGTCAATGCTGGGGTGAGCTGTGATTGTGCCACTGTCCTCTAACCTGGGCAATAGAATGAGACCCTGATTCAAAAAAAAAAAAAAAATGTTTGGGGTAGTTGTTTTTTTAAGTGTGTCAAGTTTTTAATTTATCCTGATTGTTTCCTTGATTAGATTCAAAATAAATTTTTTTAGCAAAAATGTTGCATAGAAGATATGTCTGTATCATATAGGAGACATGTAATGTGAACTTCACAGTACATCATAGCTCAAGGCAAATATTAGGTTGTTCCACTATGAAGGATGCTTAATTTTTTCATTTGGTTAAGGTGGTGATAGTCAGATTTATCCATTGTAAAGGTATATTTTCCTGTTTATAATTAGCATATAATCTGTGAAGATGATACTTTGAGATCCTATGTATACCCAATAGCCTTTCATCTTACTGTGTACAGCCTTTCACCTACTGGATTAGCATTCACTAATGATCTTGCATCATTTATTACAGTGGAGACTACAAAAAGGGTAATTTTTAAAAAATTCTAACATTTCTTTTACGTTTATTGCCTGGAATTATTTTTTTCTTCTTGTGTAGTAATTAAGTATATCTTAATTTTTGGATACTAAAAAAATGTTCTCTTTTGATGCTAAAATTGTCTCAAATTTGACCAATGTCCTTTTGACATAACTCTAGTCTTTGAGTACTTCCTTAATGTAAAGTATAACATAATACCCAGACTTACCTTGTACTTTTCTTGCTCCAGACCTGGAATCAGCAATTTTTTCAAGAGTCCTAGTACTGCCTTTTTACTGTAGAGGGGCATTTGAAAACCAAAGTCTGGGTACAGTTTTGCTCATTGCTGTATCTTGCTGTTATGGATTGGCACCTTCAGCGGACAGAACCAGAACCAAGGAGTACTTTTTTTTTTTTAAATAAATTCATACTAATTGCTCCAACTCAAACCCAGCACTAGAGAGTTCTTGCTCATCTTCCTTTATTCTATATTTGAATCTCCGTTCTCCCACAGTAAACCCCTGGTTCTCAGCATCAGTCATATTGATTCAGATGCTGTATCCTACAATATACAAAATAATTACTAGACCAGTAGTACAACAACAAACTACCTACAAAATAAACTTCAAGATTTCTTTGCAGTGATTTTTGTATTTAGAATTATTCCGCAAAGTTTTATGTTCAAACTTTTCTTAGCTTAATTCTTTTGTCTGGATGATTTTATTCAAAGTGTGATGAAAGATGCATAGGAGTTTTCTAAGTATGGATGAGCCCCAGTGAATTTCAGGCTGAAGCAGTAGCATGTTCACAGACAATGACTTTATGAAAGGACTTAGCAAATGAATCAGAGAATGGGGAGTTTTTGCATGACTGACACAGGGGTGTAATGGGAAGTCGCAGTTGATGATACTGGAAATGTAGAAGGTAGGAGTAAAGTGTGGTTCATATTTTGCAAATCATAACTTTGGAGTTTTTGTAATAGACCTCAAATGGATGGAGGGGAACTCAGTGTTCTTTATGATTCCTTTCCATTTTAAAATTTGTAGACTTTTTTTGTAGTAATTTTCAGATTTACATAACTAGTTATATGGTTATTCTCATGTATTATAAGCATTACCTGGCAGTAAAGATGGTCCATTTCATCTAGGTTACCCAATTTGTCAGCATGGAGTTGTTAATAATATTTCTTTATTATCCTTTAATGTCCATGTGGTCTATAGTGATACTGTCTCTTTCATTTCTTATATTAGAGACATGTTTTTCTTTGTTTTTCTTAGTCTGAACAGAGATGGATCAATTTTATTGATCTTTTCAAAGACCAGCTTTTGGTTTTGTTTTCTCTTTGATTTTGTCTTTACTTTCACTGATTTCTGTGCTAATTTTTATTCCCCTGCTTACTTTGGATTTAATTTGTTCTTCTTTTTCTAGTTTCCTAAGATGATGTGAGCTTAAATTATTGATTTTAGATCTTTCTTCTTTTATAATGAATGCATTTAATATTATAAATTTCCGTCTAAGCACTACTTCCACTGATACATTATATTTTCATTTAATTCAAAATATTTTAAAATCTCACTTGAGCTTTCTTTGTGCAAATTAGAATTGTGTTGTTTAATCTCCGAGCATTTGGGGATTTTTTCATCTATCTGTTGTTGATTTATAGTTTAATTCCTTTGTGATCTGACAGCAGATATGTGATTTCTATTCTTTTAAAATTTTTAAAGTGTGTTTTCTGGCCTAGAATGTGATCTTTCTTGATGAGTGTTCCATATGAGTTTGAAAAAGCTGTACAGTCTGTAATTGGATGAAGTCATCTTTAGCTGTCAATTTTATCCAGTTGACGGTGTGGTTTAGCTTAACTGTGACCTTTCTGACTTTCTGTCTCTAGTCCATTTATGATAGAGGAGTGATGAAGTCTCCAGCTGTAATAGTGAATTCGTCTGTTTTTTCCTTACAGGTCTATCAGTTTTTGTCTCATTTGACGTTATTGTTTGGGTGCATACGAATTAAGAATTGTTTTGTCTACACGGTGTATTGATCCCGTTATCATTATGTGATGCCCCTCTTTATTCCTGATCACTTTTCTTTCTCTGAAATCAGCTTGCTGAAAATTAAGATAGCTACTACTTTTTTCTTTTGATTAGTGTTAGTACGCTATATCTTTCTCCATCCCTTTACTTTTAATTTCTATGTCTTTATATTTAAAGTGGGTTTCTTGTACAATATGTCCTCACCTAACTTCTTTGCTAGGTTCTGCTGACAATTCTATAACAACACTATAAGGTGTTAGATAATTGTTCAAGGTCCATTTACAGCAGGTCTTGAAAAACATTTTGTTCAACATCGTTTCATTGTAACATTACTAAGAAAAAACATTGGTGTTATACATTGTTTTGCCTGTAGTCTCAATTTCCAAAATCTATTGACCTTGTTAAGTGAAGACTTACTGTAGTTGGGTCTTTTTTTTTTTTTTTTTTAATCACTCTAACAATCTCTGTCTTTTAATGGGTGTATTTAGACTTTTAAAAGTGATTATTGATGCAGTTGAATTAACATCTACCATATTTGCTGTTTTTCTTTTTCTTTTTCTTTTTCTTTTTTTTTGAATCAGAGTCTCTCTCTGCTGCCCAGGCTGGAGCGTAGTGACACGCTTATGGCCACAGCAGCCTCTACCTGCTGGGCTCCAGCAATCCTTCCGCTTCAGCCTTCCAAGTAGCTGGAACTACAGGCGCATGCTACCATGCCCGGCTAATTTTTTTGATTTATTGTAGAGACGAGGTCTCACCAGGTTGTCCAGGCTGATCTCGAACCATGGCTCAGGCAGTCCTCTCGCCTCTGCCTCCCCAAAGGGCTTGAGCCACCACACCCGGCTGCTGTTTTTCAGTTTGTCGTTTGTGTTCTTTGTTATTGTTTTGTCTTCTGCTTTTTTTTCTTTTTGTGGTTTTGAAAATTTTATGATTCTATTTTCTCTTTTTTCATAGCATATCAATTATACCATAATTATATCAATTAAAAAACTTTTAATATTAGTTTCCCTAAAATTTGCGGTACACATTTATAACTAATCCAAGTTCACTTTCAAATAATTCTGAACCACTTCACAGGTAGCCCAAGAACCTTATAATAGCAAAATATTCCAATTCCTCCCTCCTGTCTCTTGTATCATGCAGCTATTCATTTCATTTATATATAAGCGTATATATGTGTACACACACACACACACACACACGCACACACACAAGCGTATAATCAAATACGTTGTTGCTATTACTATTTTGAACTGTTAAATCAATTAAGAATAAGAAAAATCAAAGTTTTTGTTTTACCTTCACTTATTCTTTCTCGAATGCACCTGTTTTTTAATATAGAGATCCAGGTTTCTGACCCACATAATTTTTAAATTCCCTTTGTTTCTGTTTGTCTGAGAGTGTCTTTATTTCTTTTTTATTTATGAAGGGTACTTTCCTAGGGTACAGAATTCTAGATTGGTGGATGTTTTCCTGTCATCACTTTAAATATTTTATTCTATTCTCTTGTTTGCGTGGCTTCTGATAAGGCAGGTATAGTTCTTATCTCTATTTCCCTGTAGGCAGTTTCCCCCCCTGCTTGGCTCTTCAGGATTTTTCTTTATCTTTGATTATCTGTAGTTTGAAAATGATATGCCTAGGTGTAGTTTTCTGGCATTTCTCCTGGTTGCTGTTCTCTGAGCTCCTGGGTCTGTGGTTAGGTTTCTGACATTAATCTGGGGGAAATTTTTAGTCATTATGGCTTCAAAAATTTCTTCTATTCCTTTCTCTACTTATTCTCCTTCTGGTAATCTTATTACATAGGTGTTATACTTTTTGAAATTTTCCCACAATTTTTACATATTCTATTCTTTGTGTATGTGTATCTTTTTTTTTTTTTTTCCTTCCTGTTTTGGAAGTTTCTGTTATATTCCCAAGCTCAGAGATTCTTTCCTCAGCTGTGTCTAGTCACTCCTCTAATTAGCCCATCAAAAGCATTATCTATTTCTGTTACAGTGTTCTTTTATTTCTAGGCTTCTTTTTGCTGCTTTCTTAGCATTTCCATCTCTCAGCTTACATCATCAATCTCTTCTTGCTTGTTGTCTACTTTATCCCTTATAGCCTTTAGCATAGTATTACAGTTTTTAAAATGTTTTGGTCTGTTAATTCCAACATTGTCAGTTCTGATGCTTATTCAGTCTCTTCAAACTACCTTTTTGCCTTTTAGTATACCTTGTCATTTTTTTTGAAAAGTGGACATAATATACTAAGTAAAAGGAGCTGTGGTAAATATATCTTTAGTAATGTAGTGTTAAGGTGTTGGGGGAGAGAAAGTGTTCTATAGTTGTGTAATTAGGTCTCCGTCTTTTGATGAGTCTGTGCCCCTTGATTGTGAACTTCATCAGTGCTTCACAGTTTTGTTTTGTTTTTTTTCTCAGAGAGCACAGGATGGCTAGAGGGGACTAGAGTTGGGTATTTCCCTTGACCCTAATGAAAAGCTAGAGCCAGCTGGAGTTGGGTATTTCCCTTTTCCCAGGGCAGGTAGGCTCTGAAAAAAACTCAGTAGATTAGGTCTGATAAAATAGTTTCTCCTGAGGGCAGGCATGGTTAAGAACAGAACGTTCTCGTGTATTTCAAAATGGTTACCTTTTTTCTTCCCCTGTCAGAAACTAGTGATAATTTTTCTCTAATATTCACAGAGTTTATGGTAGAACTCCTGGAGACAAAACTCACAAAAACATGGAGATCCCGCTGTGCCTCAGCCCCCTCTAGAGTGTTTAACTTTCAAACATGTTCATATTGAACTTCCAGCAATTTGTCAATTATCAGGTTTTCCTACCCCAGCCCCGGTTCCCTACAGAGGTTTCTATTCAGGAGTTTCTCAGGTAAATTGTGGTTCTGTGCATCCACCTGTCTTTCCAGCTTTGGGGGTATTGGTTTGCTCTTTAACCTCATTCTCTGACAAATCTAAGAAGAGTTGTTGGTTTTTCAGTTTGTTTAGTTTTTTACTTGTTAGAATGGAATGACATCTTCTAAGATGCTTGCATATTATACTGGAAGTCACAAGTCTCCTTAAGTATATTTTTAAGTTTGCAGTTTTTCTCCCATTTTTTAACCTTCTATGTTGCCCAGCCATTTCTGAGTTTTAATAAGAAACAACACTGAAATAATTTCCAGTGTCTTTTCAGATTTTTCAAGAGAAAAAGGAAATTACTCTCCAAGAATGAGCATATAAAGTTCAAAGTCAGACCAAATTCCTTGATTACTTTAATACATGTATTTCCTATTTTAAATTGATGTAGTATTGTTCCAAATCATTAACAGAATTAGTTTAAGTAGTAAATCTCAGCTGTGTGGTTGCTCACACCTGTAATCTCACACGTTAGGAGGTGGAGGCAGGAGGATTGCTTGACCCCAGGAGTTCAGTTACTTGGAAGGCTGAGGGAGAAGAATTGCCTTAGCCCAGGAGGTCAAGGCTGCCATGAGCTGTGATTGTTGGGCAACAGAGTGAGACCTCAACTCAAAAAATAAATAAATGAATAAGTAGTAAATCGTAGGGTGTCTATTGTCCATGTGAAAGTAAGAGCTGGAACAAATTTCTAGAAGCTACTGATGATTGTTCATTATAAAAATTAGACCAGTGTATATGCTGTAATTGTAATTAAAATTGTCCTTGCACTTTAGTATGTCCGTGAAATGTGATCATTTATTTGACAAGTATTCTTTGTTTTTAATGTGCTAGGCATGGTTTTATGTTCTAAATCGAATATGAGGTGATATTTTTGTAGTGATAATTCTCTACCTTTTATTCCATAATCCTTGTACTTACAAGAGAAGGAATACTATTCCATTTTACAGATGGGAAAACTGAAGTACAAAACATTTAAGTAACTTCTTATAAGTTGCCTTGGTAGTAAATGATGGAGCAAAGTTTCAAACTCATAAAGTCTGGCCTCACAGTCCATGTTCTTGTGTAATCTATTACTTATATTAAGGCCTCTGTGTATCTGACTTAATTTAGTTATTAAAATATTTTTGAGCTGTGATCATGCCATTGCTCTCTAGCCCGAGTGACAGAGTGAGACCTCGACTCACAAAAAAAAGGAAAGAAAACATTTGTCCTTTAGCAACTTGAATACTTTTATATCTTTTTAAAATATTATAGTTGACACTGTTAATTTTTTTAGCATTTCAACAAAGAGAATTGCTGATTCCTCCATCTCTTTTTTTTAAGTTTCTAGTTTAAAAAAAGTTTTTATTAGCCACTCCCACATTAATTAATTGAAAACATTGAATTCCTAAATTATACTGGAATTAATGAACTCAATAGATACTCTACCAAGTAAAAGCCAAAATGTAACACAGAAATATTAAGTTGAATCAAGTTTTATTTTCTGTTATAGAGAATAACTCTATCTGATGCAAATTAATAGAGTAAGTTTTAGTGTCTTTGGAGGAAGGTGTACATATGGACTTAGGTTTCATATCTCTGTTTCCTAAATACCCCACCCCCTTATTTCAGTGAAGTGAGTTTGAAGCATTGTTCTTTCAAAAGTGATCCAGAACTAGGCAAGTTTAGTTATGTGTGTGTGTGTGTGTGTGTGTGTGTGTATGTGTGTGTGTGTGTGTGTTTTTGAAAGCAAGATTTATTGAGAGGACAGAAAAGCTCCCACAGTGGTTGGAGACCCAGAGGGATTGCCCAAGTTTAGTATTAGTATAACTCCTTTGTTGACAATGTAAAAATACTGGATATGATATTTTAGTATTATTGAGAATTTCATGATTTATAAAATTTTAGTGAAGTTAAGTGGGGACTATTAGTAGTTTTATAACCTCATATACATTTTTAGAAATTCATTGTGAAACATAGTAAGGGTAAAATGATTCTGGGATCAACCACTGCCTTCAGAATTGGTCTGTCTAAGAATAAATCTGACTTTGTGACCTCCCTTCAAATTTTTCCTCAAATCTCACCCCAGTTACACTCATTTTGCTTAAAATGCTCAGTGGCTCCAATAATGTTCAAGATAAAATACAAGTAATTCAATAATGGCCCCTTCTCTCCCACTTCCAGTCTCCTCACTACTTCCACAGAAATTGCCCTATCCTTATACCTTGCCCATCTGCTTTTAACCTATTGAGTCTTCTGGCCATACATATTGGTTACTCTCTGGGTTTTCTTTCCACATTCAACTCCTACCCTCTTTTTCTGGATAACATCTTTTCCTTTTTGGTTTGTCTTACGTCTTCTTTTACCACATGCCCCATCTCATCCTAAGCTTCTTTCACCACAGTATTCATTACTGTATTGAATTGAAATTGATTTTTCACAAGTCTTTTCTGTTTCCCCACTATACTGTGAACTTATTGAGAACAGAAATGGTTTTAATCTTAGCATCCAGGGCTTAGCACAGAGAAAACACTTGAAGATATTTGTTAAGTGAATAAAAGTTCTTCTCAAGTATAGATCATTTGTTTAATTAAATAACTTTAAAAATAATACCTGGGCTTAGCCTGTAATCCCATCACTTTGGGAGGCTGAGGTGAGTGGATTGCCTGAGCCCGTGGGTTCAAGACCAGCCCGGGCAACTTGACTAGACATCATCTCTACAATAAATAAAAAATTAGCGGAGTGTGGTAGTGCATGCCTGTAGTTCTGGCTACCTGGAAGGCTGAGGCGGAAGGATCGCCGGAGCCAAGTAGGTCAACACTGGGGTGGCACTGAGTGTGCCACTGCACTCCAACCTGGGCGACACAGTGGGACTCCAACTCAAAAAATAATAAATAAAAATAAAAAACAATACCCAGATTGTGATGTTATTAAAAATTTCAAGCTTTTAGTTGCCAGTCATTATGTGTATTGTGTAGTTAATAGGACCAGCACAAGATACTGGAGTTCCTGTGTCTTATGTGAAAATCAGTGGTGAAGAATTTGTCCTTAACAGTAAATTGGAGAATATGAAAGTGCTTTTATTGGCACTATATTTGTACAGATTCCTTTTGAAACAGTTTTGATAGCAGATATTCTCAAAAGTATCTCTCCTTGTTAGCTAGATTGGCATACTAGCCCTCTACTTCTAAACCTGAAAATCAGAGATTTTTTAAAAAATCAGAAAGTAATCATTTTACTTAAAATTACTAAATGATTAAAAACAGAACACTAAATATACTATTATGTTTACGGATTGTATTACCAATAATTGAAATTACGTGGTTTCATAGTCTGCTTTATATATATGATTGATTAGAAAGACAAAATTAATTTTGGCCTCCTTAAGCCTTAGAGTATAATTGGAAAAAAATTAGTCTGACTTCTTAAATAGAAAAAATCATAGTTCTTCCTATGGTTTTTAGTTGGCCTGAGACCCCACAAAGAGAAATTTTAAATATGTTGTTTTCTTAAAGGTATTAAAATATGATGTACTTTATTTTTTCTTTTTGAAAAGAGCTGGACTGCACCACATGAGCTATTGTAAGAACTGGTTTCTGTTTTTATAATTATTAATATGAGAATTTGAGGATGATTTGATTGCTTTTAAACTGTCGATGGCAATGTCACTGACTTTACCCACAAAATCATTGTTAAGTCTTTAAAGATGTGGGTAGGGGCATGTGCTTTCTAGAAAAAAGAGAGTACTGGTAAAGTAATTTGGGAATCATAAAGAGTTAAGTTACCTATTGGAGCAAAATTTGAGGTACAGTTAGTTTTCTTCTTTCTTCATACTCCACTCTGCCCTCCAAAAAAGGGGAGCAAATTACAAAGGACAGTTGGTAAAAGGAAGAGAAAAAACAGATTTAGCTGATATTATCAATCTTCCTCCCTCAGTGCATACTATATATAGTGCACATGCATGTATGACATAGAAGTAAAAATGAGATTTTTGTGCTTAAATGTTTTTAGTTCACTTAGGAAGAGACAAGATGTCAAGATTAAAAGATAACATAGCAAGTTGCAGAGTTATATGTCTATTGAGAGGAGCAGTAATTACTAAAAGAAGATCAAGTGCCAGAGGTGGTGGCACATACCTGTAGTCCCAGCTATCCAGAAGGCTGAGACAGGAGGATCACTTGAGACCAGCCTGGACAACAAGCAAGAACTCCTCTCTTTAAAAAATAAAATAAAATAAAGACTGTCAGAGCAGAAAGTAAGACAAATTTTGATATAGCAATTAGGAGTCAATGTACTGGGTTCTAGTACCAGTTTAGTTTATGGATTTGACATACCTTCATATCCCTCATTTGCTTATCTATAAATCACCACTAATAATAGCAGTAATTATTATTAATACTATTAAAGGCATCTGTTTTAGTTCATTCCTGCTGCTTTGACTGGGTAGTTTATAAACAATAGAGATTTATTGCTCACAGTTCTGGAGACTGGGAAATCCAAGGTCAAAGCACCTGCAGATTCAATGTCTGATGAAGGCTCTCTGCTTCATAGATGGTACCTTCTCACTGTATACTCACATGGGAGAAGGAATGAGAAAGCTCCCTCAAGCCTATTTTATAAGAGTACTAATCCAATTCATGAGGTTGGAGTCCTCATGACCTAGTCATCTCCCAAAGGCCCCACCTCTTAATACCATCATGTTGGGGGTTGTGTTTTAGCATATAAATTTTGGGAGGACACATATATTCGCACCATGGCAGCAGCTGACTTAAATAGCACTTACTCTGTGCCAGGTACTATTCTGGGCACAATGGTTACATAACTTGATTAAGTTCTCTTAGCTAGTGAGTGGCAGAGCTGATTTGAACCGAGGCACAATGGTTCCAGATTTGGTGCCTTAACCAATATACTATTAAATAAGCGGCTGTGACTAACCTATTTTCTCTATACAAATTCTTTCATTAGAGCACCCTGGGAAGTTGGCAAAGATTTTCTGAACAAGCAGCATTTGACCTGTTCCTTGACACAATCTAAGGCTTTAAGTTGCCAGGAGGGTAAAATGCATTTCGGACAAGGCAGACAGCTTGGACAAGAAAAGGCATAGGGCATGACACAGACGTGTATTTGACACTTGTTAGTTTTTAAATCCCCAGCTCTTAAGGAACCGTTGAGACTCAGAGCAAAATATAACATATTATATATGTATATATATGTACGTATATATGTACAACATATATGTATATGTTGTAATACTGAATAAATGTAGACTAAGGATAACATTTAGTAGCTGAAGCTGACTTCATCTATAGCTTTAAGGTAAGACTTCCAGGCCAGGCTCAATGGCTCACACCTGTAACTCAGTACTTTGGGAGACTGAGGAGGGTTCAATACCAGCTTGAGCCACATAGCAAGACCCTGTCTCTACAAAAAATTTTAAAATAACTTAAAAATTAGTTGGGTATGGTGGGACATACCTGTAGTCCCAACTATTCAGGAGGCTGGACCAGTAGGATCACTTGGGCTGGACCAGGAGCCCAGGAGTTTGAGGTTACAGTAAACTATAATCACCTCCACTGCACTCCAGCCTGGGTGACAGAGCAAAGACCATTTCTCTATTTAAAAAAAAAAAAAACTTATTAGACAGCTTTAGATATGAGGAGTTCAGCTTTATAAGCATTAGCAGGGTATCAGGATTAGACTGGAAAAAAAGGAATGGTGCAAGAGATCTTTCAAAGAATTTAGTGACTGAGTTTTGGAGGAGAGAAAAAAGAAGAAGAATAACTCTAAAATGTGAACAGATAACCAAATACATCATAGATCCATGAATATACATAGGAAGGCCCAAAAGGAAGAAATTGATCTGGGGGAAATATGAATTTTTGGTGAGAAAGAATATTCTATTTGAATTTCAATACTACTGCTCAAGGGGCATGAAAATAACTAGAGATGTAGATTCTGGATGTGCTGAAAGGTAATTTATTGATGCTGAATTGGGTTGGCTCTTGATTGAATGACTAGAGAGCAAGAACAGAGAGTTTGGGACCAATCTTGCAGTATAGCCCCATTTAGGGAGTAGCGGTAGGAGGTAGAACCAAATAAGGCAAAGAGAAAGTGTGCCTGAGAGTTGGAAGAGAACCAAGAAAGAACTAGGTTTTAGAAACAAAGTGGTGAAAAAATGATCAGTACTGTTAAATGCAGCACAGAGCTTGTAGAGAATGAAAACTGAAAAAACATGATTTGTTCTTATATATTATATCTTACTACTTAAAAAATAACTTTGAAGTTACTTTTAATTTTACCATTTTTAATGCCCTCTTAATTCTTCTATTATAAAAAAGCTTTGCATGCTCGTTATAGAAAGTTTGGAAAATACAAAAAAGCTCAAAGGAAAAAATGTTTAATTTCTTCAGTCTCATTCCTAGAGAGGTCTACAGTCAACATTTTGTTGTCTATACCTTCAAAATAATTTCAGTTTATGTATGCAAGTGTAAATTCTTCTTTCAGCCGGGCTCGGTGGCTCAGCCTGTAATCCCGCACCTTTGGGAGGCTGAGGTGAGTGGATTGCCTGAGCCCGCGGGTTCGAGACCTGCCTGGGCAGCGAGATCTCATCTCTACAATAAATCAAAAAATCAACCGGGCGTGGTAGCGCATGCCTGTAATTCCGGCTACTCGGAAGGCTGAGGCGGAAGGATCGTCGGAGCCCAGCAGGTCCAGGCTGCGGTGGCCGGGAGCGGCCACTGCACTCCAGTCTGGGCGACCGAGTGAGACTCCGACTCAAAAAATAAATAAATAAATAAATTCTTTTTTCATTAATGAAAGTCTCCTTGCCAGGTGTGGTGGCTCACACTTATAATCTCAGTACCTTGGGAGGTAGAGGTGAGAGAATTGCCTGAGCCCAGGGATTTGAAACCAGCCTGGGCAACCTAGTGAGACCTTGTCTTTACAATAAATCAAAAAATTAGTTGGGTGTGGTAGTGTACGCCTGTGGTTCCAGCTACTTGGAAGGCTGAGGCAGAAGGATCACCTGAGCCCAGCATATGGAGGCTGCGATGGCCATGAGCATGCACTGCATATTTCTTTAACTATCAAATAATCTGTAGTAGGATCTTTATTGACTATTTAGTATTAGATCATGATGCAGTGTTTGATCTCTTACTTTTGAATATTTAGACTTTTAAATTCTCTTTTCATTTTCACAATTTAGTGAATTATTTTTGTGCTCTGAGATATTATAGATTGATAGCCAGTGTCCTGTGATATTGTAACTTTGCATCTATTTCTGTGTTTTTAAGGGTGTTTTAATGGGTTAGTGGAGTCAAGTAATCAGGCATCACTAGCTGGCTACCATATTAACTTTAGTTTTCCTAACAGATGTCTCACAATGTGGTAAGAGTCATAGCAGTCAGTAATCTAGACTGAAAATAAGGAGTATACTTGCTTCACATGTTATATGGTTACTAGGTCTATAGTTTTTCCAGTAGAGGGTTTGGTTATTGCATGGGGCATTTCCATTGGGATATGAAAAAGAGCAGTTTTAGTATAATGTTGTAAGCAATTTAAAAGCTTATGAGGTGAATTGATGAGGAAACATAGGCAATGAGAGTTTATTCCACTTCTGCCTTTTTGATCATATGCTCTGCAAAGCCAAGTGGGAGCTTTTAAAATACTCTTTAAAGCTGTCCAGCACTTTTGTCTCTTTTGATTTGGCACATAAGTCATTCCTTCCTTCTCCTTCGCGATGGTAAGCAGTGTGATGGTAGGAACTGTTTTGTTGGTGTTGTTTTGTTAGTTTTTGTTTTTGTAACAGCACTAACCACAGTACTATTCTCACAATGAGTATCAACAACTATCTGTTAAGTGAGAAAACACCTAAGCGTTTGACAGTGAAAGAAAAGACCAAGCAAGATAGAAGTACAAGGATATAATATAGCAAGATGAGTTATTACTGTGTTTATTTTTTAAATACGATACACTTTCTTTGAAAGAGACAGAGAAAGGATCCATCTGTGAATTCAACATGCCTACTCTGTATCTTTACTATGGTAGATGTTAGATATGCAAAATACAGGAGATTCAGTCTCTGTAATCAAACTTGAGAGAAAAAGGAAAGGAAATAGTATTCCTATTTAAATAAAGGTTGAATGGGTCAAGAACACAGAAAGATTAGCTTTGGAACAAAGAAGGAGATCTTTTCCTCTAAAACTAAAAGAAAACATTTGGAAGATGACTTAAAATATAAAAAATTTTGAGGTAATAGGAAAGGCTGTATGTGTGTCTGTGTGTGTGTGTGTGTCCACGCACATGGACATGTGTGTTTAAATCAAAAGACAGGAAGGGATATGGGTTCTAGTACAGTATTTATCAAACTTTAGGCTGGGCATGGGGGCTAATGTTTGTACTCCCAGCATTTTGGAAGGTCAAGGTAGAAAGATTGCTTGAGCCCAGGAGATCAAGACCATTCTGGGCAACATAGCAAGACCCTGTCTTTATATTTTAAAAAAATTAGCATGCATATTAATTACCTCAGGATCTTGTTAAAATACAGATTCTAATGCATTTGTCTAGAGTGTGGCCTAAGACTACATGCCTAATAAGCTCTTTTAGGTATCGTTGATGCTACTGATCTGCAAACCGTATTTTGAGTCCAAGGCTTCCAAAGTCTGTTAACTTAAGAGACAGTTATAAATGAAAAATAGAGGCCAAGTGCAGTGTCTCACACCTGTAACCCCAGTACTTTGGGAGTCTAAGGCGGGAGAATCACAGGAGTTCAGGACCAGATGGGCAACATAGTGAGACCTCACCTCTACAAAAAATATAAAAAGGAACTGGGTCTGGTGGTGCACACCTGTAGTCCCAGCTCCTCTGGAGGGTGAGGCAGAAGGATTGCTTAAGTCCAGGAGTTCGAGACTGTGGTGAGCTGGGATAGTACGACTGCACTCGAGCCTAGATGACAGAGTGAGACCTTGTCTCAAAAAAAAAGACAAGAAAAAGAAAAATGGATTATAAGGGATGTAAAAGATATGGGAAAGATTTAGAATAATTAATATAACAAATTTGATAGGAAGCCAGAAAAACTAGAAAAAATTATTAAATTGTACTAGTTTTTGTTTGTGGATTTAGTCCTGAAACTTGAGGTTTTTCTTTGGATGTTGGATTGCTTCCAGTATGTAGTCTTTAATTTTCTTTTAAAAGTATGATGAGAGTTCTGAATAAGAAAACTTATGATTTTAAAACATGTCAAAATTATGAGCAACCCTGAAAGCATATCTGTTATCAGTGTGGATGTTGGATTGTTTCCAATAAGTAGTTTTTAGAATTAAGAATTTTAAAAACCTCTATTTATAACACTTGTAAAAATCCTGAACAACCCCAAAACATATCTGTTCTCAGTGCAGATTTGTTTATGTCAGAGCTAAATAGAACGAACTATGGGTAGCAGAATATTTTAGAGCAAAACTTTAGAAGGTATGGCATATAAGTCTTTTGGGACATTTGCTTTAGTCAGCTTGGATGAATAGTGGTTAAGCTAATTAAAATTTGGAGAGCACTAAGAATTTTTTTTAAGTGTACAATCCAATGGCATTTATTACATTCACCACCCGTCTAGTTCCAAAATATTTTCATCAAAAGAATACACTGTACCCATTAAGCAGTTACTTCCCATTCCCTCCTCTCCTCAGCCCCTGTTAAGCTCTAATTGACTTTTTGTCTCTATGGATTTACTTATTCTATATACTTCATATAAATGGAATCATACATGTAACCTTTTGTATCTGGCTTCTTTCACTGTTATAATGATTTTAATCTTCACTCATCAGTCTCATCTTTCCTTGCTCAGAGGTGCCCCAGGAGACTGACCCCTCTTGACTTCATATTGTCACTGGCGAGTGATCCGGTTTCCGATTGGTCTGAAAGTCACCTTTATCGTAGAGTTAAAGAAAGGAGAAGTTAAGATATTTCTCTCTGCTGTCTCTTTTCTTTGGTGCTCTGTCTCTGGAAGTATCTGTGTCCTTCCTCCACTACAGTTCCTGACAGATGACATTTTTTTTTTAACGATATGGAGTACAACTCAGGATTAGGTATGTAAGTGGTCATTGTACAGGTAAAGGTTGGGCTTCCCTTTGGTCCCCAATTTGCCTGGTTTGAGATAAGGTATCTTTACTAATGTTATGTTCCTTCCCTGTCCCCCCACCCTGGCAGTTTCTGGCTACTGCCAATCAACAGTTGACTTTTTTTTTTTTGAGTCGGAGTCTCACTCTGTCGCCCAGACTGGAGTGCAGCGGCCGCTCTCAGCCACCGCAGCCTCGACCTGCTGGGCTCTGGCGATCCTTCCGCCTCAGCCTTCCGAATAGCCGGAATTACAGGCATGCCCTACCACGCCCGGCTGGTTATTTGATTTATTGTAGAGATGAGGTCTCGCTGCCCAGGCGGGTCTCGAACCCGCGGGCTCAGGCAATCCACTCACCTCAGCCTCCCAAAGGCACGGGATTACAGGCTGAGCCACCGAGCCTGGCAACAGTTGACGTTTTAAAAATACATATTTATTTTAGATTCAGAAGGTACACATGCATATTTGTTACATGGGCAAATTATGTATTAGTGAGGATTGGGTCTCAGGTGGTCCATTCCTTAGATGGTAAACATAGTACCCCATAGGTAAATTCTGAACCCTAACCTTCCTTCCCACCTCCTCCTTATTGGCGTCCCCAGTGTCTATTATTTTCTTCTTTGGGACCACTTAGCTCCCACATATGAGTGAGAACATGCAATGTTTGGTTTTCTATTTCTGAGTCAGTTCACTCTGAATGATGATCTCCAGCTCCATCCATGTTGCTGCAAAGGACTTTACTTCATTCTTTTTTATGGCTTTGTAATATTCCATGGTATATACATATCACTTTTTTTTTTTAGATTTTTTAATCTCTTTTCTATTTCCATTTGTGTCTATGTTTAATAAAATACATATTTTGGGTGCAATGGTATTTATACAGAATTGATAAATATGCAGTTGTCTCTGGGTGTGAGATGCTAGATTTTTTTGTTTTTTTTTTTTGAGTTGGAGTCTCACTCAGTCGCCCAGACTGGAGTGCAGTGGCCGCTCACGGCCACCGCAGCCTCGACCTG
>NW_007216519.1:104277-144560 GCF_000164805.1 Carlito syrichta
GCCTCGACCTGCTGGGCTCCGGCGATCCTTCCGCCTCAGCTTTCCAAGTAGCTAGAACTAAAGGTGTGCGCTACCATGCCCGGCTAATTTTATTGATTTATTGTGGAGATGAGGTCTCACCAACTTGCCCAGACAGGTCTCGAACCCGTGGACTCAGGCAATCCGCTCACCTCAGCCTCCCAAAGCGCGGGATTATAGGCTGAGCCACCAAGCCCAGCTTTTTGTTGCTTTTAATCAAGTGTGAAACAAAATTGATTGGAAACAAATGATAATACAAATCTTGGTGGGTTTTTGGTTTGTTTTATTTTAGGGTTGAGGGGTACGGGTAAGGGTTTGCTACATAAGTAAGTTGCGTGCAGGTGAAGTTTGGGCTTCTAGCTGGGCTTCTCTCCCCCAATAGTGACCAGGTACCCAGTGTGTTGCCATATGCCCTTTGTCTCTCCCTCGGCCCTCCCTCTCCTGGTAGTGTCCAGCGTCTGCTGATCCCACCCTTGTGCTTGTGTGGCCAGTGATCAGGTCCTACTTTTGAGTGATAACATGGAAGTATTCAGTTCTTTGTTTCTGTGATAGTTCACTTAATATGTTGATCTCCAGCTGCATTCATTTGCTGTGAAGGCCATAATTTTGTTCATCTTTATGACTGCATACTATAACATGCATCGTATGCCATATTTTCTTTATTCAGTCTACTTTCAATGGACATTTGAATTGGTTCCATGGTTTTGTTATTGTAAATAGTGCTGCAGTGAACATACGTGTGCAGATGGCTTTTTGTTAGAGCAGTTTATGTTCCCCTGGGTATATTCCCAGAAAAGGAATTACTGTATTGAACGGAAGCTCAGTTTTTAGTTATTTGAGAAATCATTACACTGCTTTCCACAAAAGTTGAACGAGCTTACATTCTCACCAACAGCTTAAAAATGTTCCCTTTTTTGCCGGGCTCAGTGGCTCAGCCTGTAATCCTGCGCCTTTGGGAGGCTGAGGTGAGTGGATTGCCTGAGCCCGTGGGTTCGAGACCCGCCTGGGCAGCGAGACCTCATCTCTACAATAAATCAAAAAATCAACTGGGCGTGGTGCGCTGCCTGTAATTCCGGCTACTGGGAAGGCTGAGGCGGAAGGATCACCGGAGTCCAACAGGTCGAGGCTGCGGTGGCTGGGAGAGTGAGAGACTCCAACTCAAAAAAAAAAAAAAAAAAGTTCCCTTTTCTCCGTATCTGTGCCAGCGTCTGTTGTTTTTTTGACTTTTTGATGATAGCCATTCTTACTGGAGTTAGATGGTATCTCATTGTAGTTTTGATTTGCATTTCTCTGATTAATGAGGTTGAGCATTATTCATATGTTTGTTGGTTGCTTGCATGTCATCCTTTGAGAAGTGTCTGTTATGTCCTTTGCCCACTTTTTAATGGGGTTGTTTTTTTCCTTTCACTTTGTTTGAGTTCCTTGAGGATCCTGGTGTTAGGCCTTTGTCAGATGCATAGCTTGCAAATATTTTTTTTCCATTTTTGAGTTGTCTCTTTACTCTCTTAATGGTTTCTTTTGCTGTGCAAAATCTTTTCAGTTTGATAAGGTCCCACCTGTCAATCTTAACTTTTGTTGCATTTTCTTTTGAGGACTTGACCATGAATTCATTGCCTACTCCAATGTCCAGGAGGGTATTCCCTAAGGAAAACTTACCATATTAGCATATGATTATGAGATATAGCTATCTGTAGACAAATGTTACATTCTTTTTAAGAATGATGATATTTAAAACAAAGTGGAAAAACAGGGCCAGGTGCAGTAGCTCAGAACTGTAATCCCAGCACTTTGGGAGGCCAAGGCGGGAGGATTGCTTAAGACTATTGTCCTGGTTTTACAGGTTTCAGCAAGACCATTGTCTTTCCTTAATGACAATACATTTAAATCATAACTAATAAAAAAAACCTTAAAAGCTTTTGAGGTTTTTTTTAGTTCAGTATGATACAGGCACTCAACATACTAATGTGATATGTATAAGCCAATTGAAACGGGAGCTTATTTTCGTTGCTTTTATCCTGATTTAACAATACTGCTCATCAGTAGACAGATGTATCAATTTTTTATTTGTGAAATGGATAATTTTTACCTTTTATTTAACTTAGAGGATCTAATGATGATAAAGCACCAGAATTTAAGGTAGACTAGGTGCCAAGCTGTTAATAATGTTAAGAAGAAGCAAAAGCATGCAATTAAGTGCCATTAGGTTCCTCACAAAATGGATCATTACTGAGTTTGATAGTTTTAAGTATATCTTCACAAATTCTTTGAGATTCTTCCTTTGAAGAATTGGAGTCCAATTTCTCTTTCTTTGAGTGGGTTGGGATTTGATGGCTCACTTCTAACAAACTAGACATAACAGTGTATGACTTCAGATACTATGTTATAAAAGGGCACTTTAGCTTCCATCTTGATTGCTCTTACTGAGATTACTTGCTCTGAAGGAAGCTGGCTGCCTTGTCTTGAACAGTCCTGGTGATGCCCTGATGGCATAGAACAAAGGCCTCCTGAGTAGCCACATGAGTGAACTGCATTGATCATCCTGTGTCAGTCAAGTGACTTCAGGTGACAGCAGCCTAGTCTACATTTTGATCACAGCCTCAGGGAGACAACCATCCAGCTAAGCCCACTTAGCCAGAATCATCGAGCTAAGCTGTTTCTGAACTCCTAATCTTTAGAAAAAGAAATAATGTTGTTGTTTTTCTTAGCCTACTGTGTTTTGAGATAACTTATTACACAGTAATAAGTAATAGACTGAGAATTTGTTGTGACACTCTTTTTTTTTTTGTAATATCTGTATCCTATGCAATAATGACACTGAATTTTCTTCCTTTTTAAAAGGCTAAACTTGACTGGGCACAGTGTCTCACTCCTGTAATCTCAGCACTTTGGGAAGCAGAGGCAAGAGGATTGCTTGAGCTCAGGTTAACTAAGGCCTATGGCAAGATCTTGTCTCTACAATAAATAAATAAAAAATTAGCTGGGTATGGTGGCACACACCTGTAGTCCCAGCTACTTGAGAGAGGCTAAGACAAAAGTATCACCTGAGCCCAGCAGGCCAAGGCTGCAGTAGCCATGATTGTGTCACTCCAGCCTGGACAATAGAGTAAGACTCTGACCCCCCAAAAAGGCTAAACTTGCTTAAGGTTTGGAAAACTCTTAAATATTTTTTATTTGACTTTTTGGAAACCATTTTACTGAATCTGTCTAAGGTGTTGTTAAATAAGTTTCTTCACCATTCTATCTTTAGCTTTGGAGTTCTGAAATACTGTTAATTTATAGTTATTCAATTTTTAGAGAAATCAAGGAAAACTAGCCACTGAATGTTATGAGTTTTGTTTTCTTCCTTGGTATATAGGAACTCCGTTTTTGTAGCTATGACAGGTATTGGGTGCCAATAAGTAAACATGAAAAAACCTTAAGTTTTAGATGGAGAAAGAAAATAAAGAAGCCCATTTCAGTATATTAAACAAATAAACATAAAAAGACCAATAAAGAAAACCAGGTTACCTGTCAGCTGCTGCCTGGCTAGGACACCGTCATCCAGCAGGAATCACTTAATAGACTGTAAAATCAAAACTCAAGAGTCACCAGTGCTGCCATCTGTGTTGACACAATTGTCCACGTGCTCAGTCAGAACCAGAACCAGAACCAGGCTTTGCCAGGAATTCAATTTAGTGCATATTGCTCAGTTACTTTTTTTTTTTTTTGTAAAGCAGGATTTATTAAGAAGACAGAAAAGCTACCACATTGAGAGGGGACCCAAGGGTGTTGCCCTGCTCAGTCACTTGTATGAGGAAGATTAACTAAGGATCCAGGAGTTCAGGTCTCACTTTCAAGCCTCATGTTTGCCTCTCATGTTAGGACACAGAGGGACAATATATCAGTGAAACCTCCAAAAAATAAATGTAAAATAAGGAATCAGTGACCTTTGGTTGGTTATTTCACACACCGTTAAGTTATTTTGCACACAGCTTGTTTTTATACATGTTAAAACCAGGTTTGATAAACGAAAAGAGAGGAACATTGTAGGTCTTTTTTTTTTTTTGAGGTGTCTCTGTCACCCAGTGGCATGTTCCTGGCCACTGCAGCCTCGACCTGCTGGATTCAGGGGATCCTTCCACCTCAGCCTTCCAAGTAGCTGGAACTATAGGTGCATGCTACCACACCCAGCTAATTTTTTTGATTTTTTTTGTAGAGAGGAGGTCTCACCATGTTACTCAGGCTGGTCTTGAGCTCGCAGGCTCAGGCAATCCTCTCACCTTAGCCTCCCAAAGTGCTGGCTTGAGCCACCACGCCCGGCCCATTGTAAGTCTTGTTTGCACATTCTATGGGTAAACTGGTTAGCTAACAGCTACAAAGGAGTCAGTTTGGGCACTCCGCCCTTGTGAAGGCAGTCTAAGGATATAAAAAGCACTATTTTAGTTTGTTTTTTAATTTGTAAAAGGAATCAAATGCAAAAGTTAAGAGATAAACAAGATTGAAACAGTAGATAAAGCTATGTAAGTTTCAAACCACTGTTACTTTTAAGTGTGAAACTTGCTTTTTGTAATGATTTCATTTACTATAACTCAAAGGAATTAAATAAATTAATTTTTTTGCTATTAACTTCAAATACTGAAAACACAGTCAGTGATCCTAAAAGTCATAAGGTACTTCAAGTAGATAACTCACATTTTGTAACTTTAGCTTGCAACTCTTTCAAAGTTTATCTATACTTTTCACTTTTACTCAAAACCACTTTTCTTTAATTCATTGTTTTGCCCCTCAAACCTTAACTTCAATTAAAAAAAACCAGACAAACCACATAGTAACTTTTAAGAGAGACCAAAAAGACATGTTTTTTTATTTTTTTTTTTTTTTTTTATAAAGCTTACAGCACCTTGTATTCCTAGACAGTCTCCCATCCAAGTACTGCTAATCAGGGCCTTAGCTTCCAAGTTGCCATAGACAACTTTCCTGTAATGATAATTGGTAGTTCCTCTTATCCGGTTTCAAATATCTGCACAATTTTTTGTAGCAAAATTTAATATCTGCCTGACCGTCTCCTAGATTTCCAAAAATTCTGCATTCATACACACACCACTGCTCCCATCACTACCACCATTGCCACTTGTTGTTATATGCATCTGGCATATAATGTATCTAATCAGGAGCTGACTGTAATTGGTTTCATTTTCCTTATGTCCTCTTAGTACTGACTACTGTATAATCAGTCATAGAAATTACAGTATTGGTTTTTGAGAAAGTAAAGTCAGTCCTTTTTCATCTGGGCATTCTTAATTTCATATTTGTCTTTTCTGAGTTAAGTTTTGAAATAGTTCATAGGTTTTTCACAATATTTGATGAGGAATAATGAGTTGTCTGAAGTATATTAGATAGTATATAGTCTTATATTGTAATAGCCAAGTGGCAAGAAATTTTCAAATAGACAACTTTTTTTTTTTTAAGTCAAAGTCTCACTCTGTCACTCAGGCTGGAGTGCAGTGGCACAATCACAGCTCACTGCAGCCTCAATCTATGGGCTCAGGCAACCTTCCCACCTCAGTGTCCCAAGTAGCTGGGATTACAGGTGCATACCACCCTGCCAAGCTAATTAATTGATTATTTTATTTTATTTTGTGGAGATGGGTCTTGCTATGTTGCCTAGCCTGGTCTTGAACTTCTGGGCTCAAGCATTCCTCCTGCCTTGGCCTCCCAAAGTACCTGTAATCCCAGCCTCACATCTTTCATTTTATTTATTGTGCTATTTGGTAGTTGGTAAAGTTCACAAAGAAAACATACTGACAAAGCTTCACCACATGTCTGGATTTTATTGTCTGTAAGCTTCAAAGAAATATATGGAAAATACAATTTCTTGTCTACTCATTTAATTTTTAAATGTTTTATAGTCATGGTGAATGTGAAGTATTCCAGAACAACTGAGATAGTCATTGGTGAAAAATTCTGAGCATCTGAATCATGTTCTCATTTAGTTCTTTAACTCATTACATATAACTTCAAAATTATATCCTGGTACTTTTGTACCTTAAATATCATAGGGGTTTATGAGAAAGGATTTAGAAATCATGAAGTAGTAGACTATATAAAGCATTAGTTACTTGGTTTTAACTAAGCAACCTATTGTAAGAAAATTCCCTTAGGCGATCCCCAACCTCAGAGACTGGTTGGTTTCATGGAAGACAGTTTTTCCACTAATGGGGACAGTAGGGTATAGATTCTGGATGACTCAATCACATTACATTTATTGTGTACTTTATTTCTATTAGTATTACATTGTAATAGATAATGAAATAATTAAATAACTCTGAAATAAGTTTGGCATTCGGGACTGGTTTCATGGAAGACAATTTTTCCACTAATGGGGATAGTAGGGTATAGATTCTGGATGACTCAAGCACATTACATTTATTGTGTATCAGTGGGAGCCCTGAATTTGTTTTCCTGCAACTAGACAATCCCATCTGGGGGTGATGGGAGACAGTGACACCTAAAGTGTGTTGCTGTCAGGTCTACTCCATAATCTCGGTTTAGTTGCTGTCATTGCAAAAAAAAAAAAAAAGAACCCTGCTTCACAAAGAAAGGATGTTGGAAATGGAAACAACCTTTTCAGTGCTGATTTGACAGGCGGTGGAGCTCAAGTGATGTGCAATAGAGAGCGTCCGTAAATACATACAGATGAAGCTCACTTACCTGCCGCTCACCCTCTGCTGTGTAGCCCGGTTCCTAACAGGGTGGCCCAGGAGTAGGGGACCCCTGCCCTAAGGAAACTATGACATAGGTTACCATGTCACTTACATTTATACTTGGCCTGCAGAATATGGATCATAAGTTTACCTCAGTAAGAATAGTAGAGTGGAATGCTTGCTTATTCCGTGACCTTCAACTATTATTTATTGTCTAATGCTCAAAGAAAGCATAGTTTGAACCACATCGTTTGTGCTGAGTCACATGTTCTTTTCTTCATTCTAATTGTATTCTAATTGTATCGAATTTTATTCTGTTTGTTGTTTACATTCTCTTCTTTCTAGTTGCCATATGTATACTTTAGGATGGTAAGGTACAGAAAAGGATTGGAGTGAAGTAGTAAGAAAGAAAAAAAATTAGCATTTCCATCCTGAAATGAAAAGTACTGTTAATGTGTCATACTAAATATGGATGTTTATCTATTTCATTGTATACCCAATAATTTTTTTCTTTCTAATCTGAATTTCATAATTGGATCTAAATTATTTTACCATATTTATTACCAAGTAAACTTAACACAAAGTTGCTAATTTGTTATTCTGTTCTTACAGTTTTCAGCATATGATTTCATCCCCTCTCCAAAATTAAAGCCCTCTCAAGGAATGCCAGTCAATGATGATTTATGTTTTAGCAGGAGAAGAGTGTCAAGAAACTTATTTCAGAATAGTCGGGATTTTAACCCAGATTCTCTTTCTGTATGTGCTGCTGGTAAGTACATGTTGCAGAAAATGGACGAGATGAACCAGGTTAAAGAATTCTCTATTTCATAGAGAATTCAAGTATTCATAGAACTTATAATGTAATAGGCAATTAAGATTCAGTAAATTATTTATTGAAGATCTGATAAGAATGGACACTTTGGCATTATTATCTCATGAGATCGTGGAAGGGTTTCTCATTGAAATTTGTAAAGTAGTAATGTAGGGAAATACTTGCTTAATAAGCCAACCATATTTATTGAGCATCTCTTTTTGTCAAGTACTTTTCTAAGTACTGATGATCTACCTAGGAGAGCTTGCATTTGAGCTGAGGCAGGAAGTAGACATTAAATAAGTGCAAGACATAGTAGGTCAGATGATGATAAATGCTATAGAGAAAAGTAAAACAGAAAGAAGGCCATATTCAGTAGGGAATATTTGAAGCAAATGACTAGATAACGGGAGAAAAGAGCAAATAATTTCAGGAAGAGGGAACAGTCAGTGCAGAGTAACTAAGATGGAAGTATGCGGGACATATTTGAGAAATATCAAAGAGGCTGGTATATCTCATAGGAGTAAGGGGAAGAGAAATAGAAAATTAATAAGGAGATAATAAGGATCCTTATTTATATGGCCTAATATACCGTTGAATGAACTTTAGCTTCTACTCTAAATGAAGAACATTCTGAGGAAAGAAGTGACATCACTTGCCTTATGTTTCCCAGGCTCATTTTGGATGTTATGTTTAAAGTTAATGAAAGGGGGGCAATGGCAAAAAACAGTAATCCTGGCTAGAGCTGGGTGGAGGTTTTAACCAGGATAGCAGTGAACTGGAATGACTGGTTCTGATTATATTTCAAATGTAAGGTTGATATAATTTGCCGGTAGATAAGTGTAAAGTGTAAGAAAGAGAAGACAAGAATTCACTAAGGATTTGGGGCCAGAAGAGCTGGAAAGTTGTTTAATTGCCACTGTGTTACAGAAAGTAAATATTGAGATAATTTAGAGGACATGTTCATTGTTATTGGCCATATCAGTTAGAAACTGCATCTTGTTGGGATGCATATAATAGAAGTAGTTAGAGGAAAGGTAGGAAAAGGCTTGAGATATTCTGAGAGTGGTGTCAAGACAAGATTGATTTTAAATGGTGAAAGATAGATTGGGGCCGGGCTCAGTGGCTCAGCCTGTAATTCCAGCACTTTGGGAGGCTAAGGCTAGTGGATTGCCTGAGCCTGCAGTTTCAAGACTAGCCCAGGCAACTTGGCAAGACCTCATCTCTACAATAAATCAAAAATTAGCTGGGTGTGGTAGCATGCGCCTGTAGTTCTGGCTACTTGGAAGGCTGAGACGGAAGGATTGCCTAAGCCCAGTAGATCAGCGCTGGTGTGGCTATGAGTGTGTGTGCCACTGCACTCCAGCCTGGGCAACAGAGCGAGACTTCAACTCGGAAAAAAAAAAAGAAAGAAAGATAGATTGGGATATGGGAACCTTTGTGTGCTATGCTAAAAAATGTGAGCTTGTGCTTGTAAGCGATAAGTACTAATAGACATTATTATTATTATTGTTATTATTATTATTATTATTTTGCAAAAAAAGATAGGGTAACAAGGTTGTTTGTAAGTGGATTAGGAAGGAATAATTAGAATGATGTGGTGACCTGATATAAAAGATGAAGAAAAAGAACAGGTTCAAGATTTAGCACCCAGGTAATTAGAAAAATGGTAGTGTATTGACAAAATGATACAAGGTGAAAGGAAAAAATAATTTAGAAGGTAAAGATTGAGTATATTGCAGATTTTAAAATGTATTTAACATCCAAATTATATAATCCAAATTTTTGACTATGAGTTCAGATACAATATTCAGCAAATATTGTTCCCCAGGAGAATTTATAGACCTTATTCAGTTAAATTCTATCACATTTTTATACAAAAATTAAATGTTACCACGATTGTATAGTTTAATTTGTTTATTTACTAGAGAAAAAGAAATGCAAGAATATCTTCAGTTTGTACCATTATTCTTTTTTTATGAGTGTCCATAGTTTCTGTGCCACTGAGAAGCACATTACCTATCTGTACAGATTTTAAACAACTGGACAATAAGACAGTATATAATGTAATGCTAGATTAGATGATACAAATTATAAATACTATAGAGATTCGAGAAATGAAGAGATCATAGATATTGAAATGGTTTCAGAAAATTGCGGGAAAGAGATTGAGTTTCGCTTTAAAGTTTGACTTGTCAGTGAGGCAAGAGGAACTGTTGCAGGCAGGGAGAAAGTATAACCAAAAACATGGATGTGGAAATTAACTTAGAAGATGTCTGGTACATGAAAAATAAAGAGACTTGTTTGATATCATCAGGAGAGAATTCTTTTTTAATCATAGAATTTCAGAAGTACAAAGGACCAGCTAATTTATAAATGAATAACCTGAATGCCAGAAAGGTCATTATTACCTCTTTTTCTTTAGACCTATTCACCTGCCCAGGAACACCATTAATCTGGGTAAGAGATCCAGGAAACATACCTGAAACTTGGAAACCACACAAATACCGTGTAGTGTATCAGAAAAGAAAGTAAAAGAATTCTGTAGTATAACTTTTTGGTAGTGTACATACTGTAAATATTGGGAAGAAGGAAAACCAGCTCTGGAGAAATATTTCGTGATGAGAGCTGGAGAGTGTAGAAAGAAAATGTCTTTATGTATATGCTTCAACATACCTTTCCTTTCCCTATTCTTTACCAGACTATCTTCTGTCCTTTAACTCCTGTCACTAATTAGATTGCTAATATTTAAAAGTTTTATCTTTTTCTGACTGCCTTGCTCACTGTACTTATACTTCTATACTCACACTCAAATTACACCAACATTTGTGAAGAAAGTTGTATTCATGAAATAAAGTGAACTTTTATGTTTTTTCTGCTCCTTCCTTTAAAAGGTACTACTGGGACTCATCAAACAAATCTTTCTGGAAAATATGGACAGCTTGGATTTTCAAAGATATGTGGTAAAACTGGCAGTGTGGATTCTGACTTACAATTCCTGGGCACAACTAGTAGTCATCAAGATAAAGGTATAAATTTCAAGTTCATTTGAAAACAAATGACTTAAAAATATTATGTGGATTTCCAACACTAGCTTATGTTATTTTGTGTAATTATACTCATCACAAAAAAAGAAAAGGGGGCCGGGCTTGGTGGCTCAGCCTGTAATCCCAGCACTTTGGGAGGTCAAGGTGAGTGGATTACCTACGCCCACGGGTTTGAGACCCACCTGGGCAACTTGGTGAGACCTCATCTCTACAATACATCAAAAATTAGCCGGGCGTGGTAGCACACGCCTGTAGTTCCAGCTACTTGGAAGGCTGAGGCGGAAGGATCACCAGAGCCCAGCAGGTTGAGGCTCTGGTGGCCGGGAGCGGCCACTGCACTCCAGTCTGGGTGACAGAGTGAGAGTCCAACTCAAAAAAAAAAAATTTTGTCATTTTTTAATAACTTTTTAAATGATTGTTACCCTAAAATGTTAGATTCCTTTATATCTAATGTAATCATTGTTAAATATGACTAATTAAAATTAGATTTTAGAAACTTATAGTGGAGATGAGTATTTATTTTTTATTTTTATGTATACATAATGGTTGTACATATTTATGGGATTCATGTGATATTTTGATACAAACATACAGTGTGTAATGATCAAATCAAGGTAATTGAGATATGCCTCACTTCAAACATTTATTACTTCTTGGTGTTGGGAACATTACAAATTTATTTCTCTACTTATTGTGAAATATACAATAAATTATTGTTAACTATAGTGACTGTATTGTGCTGCTGAACACTAGATCTTATTTCTCATATCTAACTGAATATTTCTACCCATTAACCAACCTCCTTTTATCTCCCTCCTTCCCACTATCCTTCCCAGCTTCTGGTAACCATCATTCTGTTCTCTATTTCTGTGAGATCAATTTTTTTAGCTCCCACATATGAGTGAGAATATGTAATACTTCTCTTTCTGTAACATAACCCAATGACTTCCAGTTCCACCCCATATTGTTGCAAAAAAAAAAAGCACAGGATTTTATTCTTTTTTATAAATCAGTAATATTGTGTATATGTGTTACATTTTATTTATCCATCCACTGATGAACACTTAAATTGATTCCATACCTTGACTGTTGTAACTGGTGCTGAAATAAACTTGGGAATACAGATACTCCTTCCATATACTGATTTTCTTTCTTTTGGTTATATACCCAGCAGTTTTTGGAGGAACCTCCATATTGTTCTCCCTAGTGGCTATACTAATTTACATTCCTAATGCTTATAATAAAAGTTTATGAGCATTCCTCATTCTTGGCATCCTTGTCACCTTTTGTTATTTTTTGTCTTTTTTGTTAAAAGCCATTTTCACTAGGGTAAGATGATATCTCATGGTGGCTTTGATTTGCGCTAGACTCCTCTCTCTCACCACATATGAAAAATCAAATCAAAATGGATTAAAAGTCTAAGACCTGAAACTGAAACTTCTAAAAGAAAACATTGGGAAATACTTCAGGAAGTTGATCTGAACAAAGATTTTGTCAGTAAGAACTCAAAAGCACAGGCAACCAAAACAGAGGTGGACAGATGGGACCACATCAACTTAAAAAGCTTCTGCATAGGAAAGGAAGCAGTCATCAAAGTGAAGAGACAACCCACAGAATGGGAGAAATATTTGCAAACTATTCAATGAACAAGGGATTAATAACAGAATATACAAGGAACTCTATAGGAAAAAACCCAAATAATCCAATTTTAAAATGTACAAAAGATCCAAATAGACATTTTGCAAAAGAAGACATACATTTGGCCAGCAGGTATATGAAAAAATGTTCAACATGATTAATCATCAGAGAGATGAACATTTTAATACCATGTCATTGGAAATAATGTTATTCATTAAGGAGTACTGTGTTAGCAGACAATTATTTTTCATAATTCTAAGGCTATTTAGAATTTATTATGTCTCGTTAGGAATCCTAACTTCCTGACACGGCGTAAGATAAGGAAAGGAAAGATTTGAGACTGGTTGTCAGTCATACGAGTTTTGGGGTTGAAGATGAATAGCTTTAATAATTATTACATAGAGGTAGGAGCCACTTAAATATTTCTAGAGGTATTTTAAATTTTGTTGTATGTCCTTTACTAATTTTTTTTGAGTGATAGGGCTATACTTCCATATTTGTTGTGAAAAATAATGATCATTTAAAATTAGTAAAGAAGATTTAGTACATACAGCACTTATTTTTAGCTACATCTTTCTCTACTCACTCCAAAGACCCATGTGACCCCTTCAAGTTATTCTTTGTAATATCATCCACAACACAATAAAATAGTCCATCTTAAAGATATGGGTATTTTCTAAATTTTGACTCTTGAATACCTTTGGGACTCATGATTAGTAGAAGCAGAGAGGGGTTGCTTTGTTATTTACCCTGTTCCTGTTTAGGCTATCCCTTGAATGATTACTTTTGAGGACTGTCTCTAGGTGTTTAATCAGATCTGCATAGTGGCTCTGGTTTTCTGTAACCTCTCAGAATACTAGAGTAGCTAGTATAAATGAATGTTCTGTTCTTCTAAAGTTAATAATATTTAACCTAATATTGGTTATACATTAAAAATTCTAGCCGAGTGTGGTAGCTCACGCCTGAAATCCCAGCACTTTGGGAGGTGGAGGTAAGAGGATTGCCTGAGCCCAGGGGTGCAAGACCAACCTACGCAGCTTGGCAAGACCTCATCTCTACAATAAATCAAAAAATTAACTGAGCCTGGTGGTGCATGCCGACAGAGTAAGACCCCGACAGTGAGACCCCAACTCAAAAAAAAAAAACAAACTAAACTAAACTAAAATCTGATTATCTCTGTCATTTAATAGTTAAGTTCTTTGTTTTGTTTGAGCCTACTGGGCTCAGGCAATCCTTCCACCTCAACTTCATAAGTAGCTGAGTAACGTACCATCACACCTGGCTATTTTATTTTATTTTATTATTTGTAGAGATGGATTCCTTCTTTGTTACTTAGGCTGGTCGAACTCCTGGGCTCAAGTAATCCCCCCACCTCGGCCTCCCAAAGGACTGGGACTACAGGTGTGAGCCACCTCACCCAACCATTTTTTAGTTTTTATTTTTTTCATTAAAATGCTATTTTTAAGAACCCCACCCAAAATATATCAGTATAGATTGGGAGAAAGTAAAGCATGGAAAAGATAACACTAGGCAAAGTTATCTCTCAAAGAAAAGCAGATGTAAATATGTTGATGATAGGGAAAATATGCACACTAAAGGTAAAAAACATAGGGCCAAAGAGAGTCATTACAATGAGAACTAGAAAAGTTCACTACAAAGATAAGACTTTTCTGATATGTGTGTGTGTGTGTACATGTGTGTGTGTACATACACATGCTTATGTGTATATGTACATGTTTAATTTGACAAAATTGCATGGAGAAAATTAATAAATATAAATGTTAGCAAATTTTAATATGATGAAGTTTTGGATTAGAAGGCACAGAATATTTGACCAACACAAATTAAATGAGATCTTTATTTCAGATCATACAAAAATATAAACATCAGATGAAGTGAATTTCATCTGAATATGAAAAGCAAAAAACTTTAAACTTCTAGAAAATGTGTATGCATAAATAACATATTCTGCTTTGTTACAGTGTATTCTAGCCTAAATTTTGGCAGTAAGACACAGCAAACATTTGGTAGTCAAACAGAACGTACATCATCATACTCTGGTTCTAATCCAAGTCCAGGAACCTACATCCTTCCATCCTATCCTCTCTCATCGCCTCGAACAAGCCCAAAGCACACATCTCCAAAGAAGTCTCAAGATAATTCTATTAATTTCTCAAATTCCTGGCCTCTTAAAAGCTTTGAAGGACTGTCAAAGCCAAGTCCACAGAAAAAGCTTGTCAGCCAAAAATCATCTGATCCTACAGGTAAAAATGAAAAATACTTTGAAAAGTATAAAATTTATTTGTATGTTCTAATTAGTACTTAGGAGTTAATACATAAGATGGATAGATCTTTAAAAGCTGGTAAATTACATTTTATCTCTAAATTAGTAAATATTTCTGAAAATATTTAACAGATTGGATGAATACTATTAAATTCTTTTTATAAATATAAACTGAAATTTTCATACTAATTTATAGCTTTAACAATCATATAGAGGTAGGAACAAATTATTTATAGAAGTATTTTCAATTTTGTATGTACTGTACTAAATTTTTTTGAGTGTAGGGATATGCTTCTATATTTGTTATGCATTTGTTGCAACATTTCTAATATAAACAGATTAAATATATAATATAGAATTCAGTTGAAATTGTCATTATTTTCTTATAGTGCCACTTCAAAACTCTTTTTCAGAACTAGGCAAATAATAATGCTTTATAATCGACAGAAACAGCATATGGTGCCTGAGAGTCCACTAACAATTTTTAGCTTTACAAATATAAAATGCCATGTATGTTTGTGCCGTTTACTATAATTAATGCCTAGTACTCATTTATTCAACATTTATTGAATGTTTATTATATACTAAAATTATTTGGAAATATTTTCTATTATTATGAAATAAAATAGTCTTTTTCTTAACAATAATCCATTCTCAAAATCATGAAATTAACACATATAGTTTCATTTAAGACAAATCCATTCTCAAAAAGTCTATTAAAGGCATCTCCTATATCCCACATGCTTTTCTTTCTCCTGCTGTTGAGGTAAGATGTTTCATCCTTACCCCACACCATGTTTAATTTATTGCATATTAAATTTTATTACTTCCTCTTAGCACTAAACCTTCATTCCCTTTTTTAAATTTTGTTCTATGTTTGTTTTTCCTACAAGATCAAATCTTGTACTGAAAGCTGAGACTTTATTCAGCTTGTTCTCCCTAGTTCCCAGTATTACTGCTTTGCATATAGTAGTCATTCAAATGTACGAGGGGACCTCCCCCCAAAAACGGCATTTATTTATAATAAATTGTGTATTTATTTTTACATGTTTAAACTTCAGTCACCTTCAAAATTCTCTCCATTTGATACAATACACCTATCAACATGCTTTTTCTGCCGCTCAAAACAGTTTTTGAACGCAGCAATTTTGATGCCTTTTAGTGCTTCTGCCATTTTTTTGTTTTACCTCTTTCACATCAGCAAAATGATTCCCTCTGAGGACTTTTTTCATCAGGGAAACAAAAGTCGCCTAGGGTGAGAGTGGGTGAATAGGGAGGGGCGGTCATGGAGGTCATGCCATTTTTAGTCAAAAACTACTGAACACTCAGAGCAGTGTGGGTAGATGCACTCCTAAATCACTCATCATGAAATGGGCAAACGCGTTGAAAGAATCTCCAAAAAAAATTCACTAAGGCCAAGCATAGCCTTCCACAACAGTGCTAGCTAGTATACTGATGCCAATGGGTTCCTAGAACACTTACCTAGCACAGGAAGCCTGTATTATAAAGGGCCTGCCCTCCAAAAGATAATTCTGGGTTTTTCAGGGGGGGGGTTCCTCCCTCATAATTAAATCAAGCCAGAAAAGTAGCTCTTCTAATTTATTATGACCTTTGCCATGACAATTATTAGTCATGATTATGTGTATGAAGATAAATAACAAAAATGTAACTTGGTATATAGTATTTTTATATAGTATGATAGGATTTGAAGTCTCTTATTTTTATGATATTCATTAAAGGATACTAATACTTTTATCTCATTTTAAATAATAATCTTTATTTCTAATAAAAGTGACTGTGCTTTTTTATTTAAAAACAGTATATTTCAAATACTTTGTACTGTAAGTCTCTCTTTTCTAAAATTAAAAAAAAGAAAAAGTGAAATATATATTTTTCATGCAGGGGAAAATTCTCAAGAAAAATCTTCTCCAGTTCAGCTTATACCTGCCTTGGTGAGATCACCATCTTCCCGACGAGGCCTAAATGGGACAAAGCCTGTCCCTCCCATACCACGGGGACTAACCCTTTTGCCTGATAAAACTGATTTAAGCACAGTGGGACACCAAAAGAAAGAGCCTGATGATATTTGGAAGCATGAAAAAGACAGTCTTGTAATTGATCTTTCAGAATTAAATTTCAAGGATAAAGATTTGGATCAAGAAGAGGTTAGAACCAAATAGCATTTTTAATAATTTAAAAATATTTATATATGTAATTATATATAATATATTTAAAATATTTTTATTTTTAAGTTATATATAGTTGGTATTTAAGGAAAAGATCAAGTACTTTTTGTCGCATAACATTTCTTATTTATAAAAATATTTCATGTTTATTCTAGAAAATGTGAAAAATACAATGAGTTATTAGGAAGGATATTCATCTCACCAGATCCCACTAGCTGGAATAATTTACTGTTATTACTGTAGTGTTTCCTTCAAATATTTTTCTATATATATATAATACCTTTTAAAGTTAAAAGTATAAATAATAATGTAGCAGTATACCCATTCACGGACCTCTCCCAATGAACAATTTATCATATTTATTTCCTATTTTTTAAATAAATGAAACATGACACAGTTCTCCCCCCAATCCAATTTCTCCCCCTTTTTACCAGAACCTATATTACCTTTTTGTTGTTGTTGTTTTGAGGCAGGGTCTCTCTCTCTCTCTCTCTCTCTCTCTCTCTGTCTCCCAGACTGAAGTGCAGTGGCACAATTCCAGCTTACCGCAGCCTCCTCTTGGACTCAAAGGATCCTTTTGCCTCAGCCTCCCGAGTAACTAGGATCCCAGGCATTTGCCACCATGCCCAGTTAATTTTTGTATTTTTTTGTAGAGTCAAGTTCTTGCTATGTTGTCCAAGCTGGACTTGGACTCCTGGGCTCAAGCACTTCTTCCACCTTGGCCTCCCAAAGTGCTGAGATTACAGGTCTGAGTCACTGTACCTGCCTACTGTCACCACTAATTCATGTTTTATGTATTTTTGTAACTTTATGTTATTACACTATTCTTATGTACTAGTTTATTTATGGTGCGTCCATACAGTTGATTTGGGCTTATTACCAATCTTTTGCTATTGTAAACAATGCTCACTTAATGTACTTCAACCTGTCCTTTGTGCAAATGTATATATCTTTATGAAATTGAGCGAGGCGCATTGGTTCATGCCTGTAATTCCAGCATTTGAGGAGGCTGAGGTGAGATAATTGCCTGAGCAACATGGCGAGACATCATTTCTACAATAAATGAAAAAGTTAGCTGGGCGTGGTGGTGTGGGCCTGTAGTCCCAGCTACTCCAGGGATTGAAGTGGAAGGATTACCTGAGCCCAGGAGGTCAAATCTACAGTAGCCATGATCGTGCCACTGCACTCCACCCTGGGCAACAGAATGAGACTCCAACTTAAAAATAAAACAAAACCAAAAAAAAAGGAATTGAGATCATATTGTATACTCATCTTTGAAGCCTAGATCACTTTGTTTATGCTATAAAATGTGTTGCTAATGTGATAATTCTGTGCATACTAATTATGTCAGAGAAAATAATGTGGTTGCTGTATTACTTTGGATTCAGACTATTTCCATAGATAGCTCTTTTTAATCATTTCACTTTGATGTCAGGTTTTGAAGAAATGTTTTACATTAAATATATAAGTGAAAAACACTCAACTATATTATTATATGGTTTTGTTTTACATGTTTTTTGTTGTTGTTTTTTAGAGACAGAACCTTGCTCTGTTGCCCAGGCTAGAGGGTAATGGTACCATTATACCTCACTGCAACCTTGAATTCCTGGGCTCAAGTGATCTTCCTGCCTCTGCCTCCTGTGTAGCTGGTACTACAGATGCACACCACCACTCCTGGCTAATTTTTTTTCATTTTTTGTAGAGATGAGGTCTTGCTATGCTGTCCAAGCTGGCCTGGAACTCCTGGGCTCAAGTAATTTTCCCACCTCCGCCTCCCAAAGTGGTAGGAATATAGGCCTGAGCCACCACGCCCAGCGATAGTCTTGTTTTAGGTTGTTTTTAAAATATAAGCATCATATAATTATAGTTTGCTCAGTAAAATAATACTAGTTCATATTCATTTAAAAAGTGTTTCTTTAACATTAAAATGTGTAATACTAACTTATAAAGTACCAGAATTGGTTCTTTTTTTTTTTTTTTTTTTTTTTTGAGTCAATGTGTCACTCTGTCACCCAGACTGGAGTGTAGTGGCATGCTCATGGTTACTGCAGCCTCAACCCTGCTGAGCTCAGGCAGTCTTTCACCTCAACCTTCCACCTTACCTCAATAGCTGGAACTACAGGTGTGTGCCACCATGCCTGGTTAATTTTTTTTATTTATTGTAGAGACAAGGTCTCGCCAAGTTGTCCAGGCTGGTCTCAAACCCTTGGGCTCAGGCAGTCCTCTCGCCTCTGCCTCCCAAAGTGCTGGGATGGCAGACATGAGCCACCACACCTGGCTGGGTTCTTAATAAATTAGTCACTCCAGCCTTTAACTGCTTATGAAATCTTTCTTTGATTTTTTTTCCAACTCCTTTATATTTCACTTGTGCTAGGAAGGGAATTCATTTGAAGGGAAGAAACATAGAAAAGGTGTTTTTCTACATAACCCCAAAATTTCGCCTGATTCTATACAATTTTGCATTATTTCTATGATAACCTAAAAATTGTGCTTTTTCTTTTATTGGATAATTGAAAGATGAGTTTCTTTTATATAATTATTAGTAAATACAAGAGATACTATTGTATTCAATCTTCCAAGCATTTAATAGAGAAGTGACCCTACTATTGCATCAACCAAAATCATTGTTGAAAATTACTTACTCTGCCTTATAGTTGCTAATATGACATTTCTTATTTATTATTTTGAGTGAGCCACTGTTTTTATTCTTTGGTGTGAGTTGATTTTAAGAAAGGTATACATTTTTATAGTTCTTACTAAGGTATCAAGCACTCTTTTTTGTGATTTTGCTTAATCTTTACAGCAACTCCCTGAGTTAAGATAATATCTATTATGTTTTTTGTTTGTGTGTGTGTGTGTTTTACAGAAGGGGCTCAGAGATGTTATATGTCTTCCTCAGGGTCAGAAAGTAAGTGGTAGGGCTAGGATTCAAACTCAGTTCGCCTAACTTCATATTCAGTATGATTTTCACTATCCTACTGTGCTGTAAGCCCATTAAGGGGTTTGTTGAATCCACCTTCCAAGTACGAATACTATAGACATTTATGGATGTCTTCATTAATTGAAGACAGATACTTTCATTAAATACTTAACCTTATAAATGAAATGTAAACAGAGCAGTTGTGTTCCTTAATTGTTCTATGTTCATTGATATATTAGCCTCACTGTATTAGTTTATGGTAACAGTTTCTATTCTGTATTTCTAAAAACACTTGGCTTCAGAAGTTACATACAATGGTCTTTTTTATCCTGAACTCTAATACTTGCAAGATGGATGTAAACTTCAGATTTTAGGAAACTGATTACTTTTTGTTAACCTTCTCCTAGAACTTCTAAGTAGCCACATCAGCACACCAGTGATCTAAAATTAGCTGTACCTCTGTGACTTCAACTCTGGTGTCTACCATTTGATTCAGTGAGTCATTTATTAAGAAACAAATTAATACTATATTTTTAGTCATTGTGCCCAGTACTACAGATCATGGTGAACAATAACCGAGATTCTCTCAAGGAGTTTACATCCTAGCAGGTTGTTTATAAATACCCAAGGGATGAAATCTGTGTATTTATACGTTGTACATGTACATTGGCATTCATCTTGTGAGTACTAGGTTGGGGAGTGGTTTGCTTAGGTACAGTTAGTGGAGTTTAAAATCTAGGGATAACTTTTACCAACGTAAGGAATTTACATTATCTCATAAAGTTAATTGATTTGTTTTTTCTTAGATGCAGAGCTCTCTTAGGTTCCTTCGTAATAGTGCAGCTAAGAAAAGAGCAAAACTGAGTGGTAGTACTTCTGATCTTGAAAGTCCTGATTCTGCAATGAAGCTCGACTTGACTATGGACTCTCCATCTCGGTCTTCCTCTCCAAACATCAGTTCTTACAGTGAAAGTGGAGTTTACAGCCAAGAATCATTGACTTCTTCTCTGTCTACAACTCCCCAGGGGAAGAGAATAATGTATTTTAATTTTTGGCATGTTAAATGAATGCTCATCTCTAATTTGTGTTCTAAACCCCTAATTCCATATTTGGAAAACACTTAAAACCATTTATTTTTTTCATTTTTAAAATGTTAAAGAAAAATTTAACAGACAACAGAAAAGTTTACAACTTGACTTTGGTTTAAGGTGGGGTTGGAAAGAGAGAACACAACCCCAGGTATAACCTAGAGCACCTAAATTAATACAAACCCTTTTCCTAAAGCCCCTGTTCTTTCTATCTAAGATCTACTCAATTTTTTTTGTCCTTTAGTTCTTTTCTTGATCATAGATTGACTCTTTTACCACTGTACCTATAGCTAATATTACTGCTTTCATTTTAAACTCAGCACCAATTTCTCTTAATTTATGGATAATTTCTACCCAGCAGTTATCCTTCTATTTCTTGCATCTTATTTCCATGATTTCATAGAAGTTTAGAACTCTGTGCCATAGCTCTCACAGCCTTCTCAGAAGTCTCTCTATAGGAATAATGCTGACCATCCGACACCAACAGAAAATTATTTTTCAGCATAGCAATTGGGTCTAGATTACCTCTATAGCCTGTGAGTCTTAAATCTTAACCTCGCTTAACTGCTGAGTGATCCCACTGTGATTTCTGGGCATCTCTGTGACCCTACTGCAGGATTTTGGGGGAATCCCTTCCACCTTTATTTGGACAAAAACCTGGGAGTAATATTTTCAGGACATAGGGTAGGTGTGTATTTAACTTTTTGAATAAGTGCTAAACAGTTTTTCAAAATGGTTGTGTAAATTTTCACTCTCACAAGCAGTGTGAGAGTTATAGTTGTTTCACATTCTTGCTAACATTTGATGTGGTCAGTCTTTTAAATTTTATTTTCCTTTCATTTTATCCTGAACCAGAAGTAAATATTTAAAATTAAAATTAATATCACTTAAGTGAATTGGAACTTCTAATAAATGTAGGTAAATAGAGATTGCATAATCAAAAGAGAAGTAGTGTTCTAATAACTTTAATAGAAGAGGGTGTTTTATTTCAGCAGTTCACAGAATTAAACTGAATCTTTGTGTCCCATTCTTAGAAGTTTGTTTCAGCCCATGATTTTTCTCTTTCACATTTTTAATTTAAATAGCAGCTTTTTTTGCACTTGGAAATTTTTTTCTTACAATTTCTTTGTTGTAATTACCTAAGTAGAATAATACAACATATTGCAAAATGAATTTGGAGAAGTGATAGGGACCAGTGAAGTAACTGTTCTCATCAAGTTATCAGATATTTAAAATATATATATTTAGCTTTTAGACCTAAGTTCCCCTTTGATCTCTCATGAAGATTAAATTTTGTGATATATACTTCTACAGTTGCAAAGTCATATAATAATTTGGAACCTAATTGGGAGGGAAAGTTTGTTATAACATTCAGCATTCACTATTTCCTGTATTGTCTCATAAAGTTATTCTCTTCAGATACTGACTTCTGTGAGAAGGTAGTTCAGCACACCCTCATTTATGAACTGAATTAGCTTTAATGAATTTAGGATTTCCATTTAAGTTTAATAGCTTTAGAATAGTTCTTAACCAGCTTGCATCCAGATTCATGGCCAAAGAAAGCCACTACTACTTGATGCAAGGCTTTTATCTTTAGGAAGATTAGAGAGGAAAAATTGTTGAAGCCCACCCTTTTAGAGACTGAAATTTTTTTCTTTCATCCAAGTCAAATACACCCAATATAAATGTAAGTTCATAGTAATCTATTCTAGAGAAATTACTATTTCAAAATATTTAACAGTGATTTCTCACTAGGCCCATTGATAAATATGCCTACTCAACCACTAAGAATTGTACGTCTTTGTAAAATCTCTTCTTCATAATCTCTATCACCAACTTACCAACATTATAACACTTTACGATTTAAAACAGTTCTCTTTCACACTCACACTCAGACTTAACATTCCCCTATTATCTTTCTTTTCTTTTTTTTTTTTTGAGTTGGAGTCTCATTCTGTCACCCAGACTGGAGTGCAGTGGCCACTTCCGGCCACTGCAGCCTCGACCTACTAGGCTCCAGCGATCCTTCCACCTCAGCCTTCTGAGTAGCTGGAACTACAGGCATGCGTTACCACACCCAGCTCATTTTGATTTATCGTAGAGATGAGGTCTTGCCAAGTTGCCCAGGCGGGTCTCGAACCCGCGGGCTCAGGCAATCCACTCACCTCAGCCTCCCAAAGGCATGGGATTACAGGCTGAGCCACCGAGCCCGGCTTTTATTGTCTTTCTTTATGAAACAAGGCCTGTAGGCCTTTGTAATGTCAAGAAAGTACAGTAAAGAATAATCTAAGAAGAAAGAGCCATTTTCTAAACTCTCTTGTTGCTGATCTCTTCTTTATAATATAGTCAAGTCTCTATTTTTGTGTAATCATATATGAGGGTAGGTAGTATTATTAGGTAATTAAGAATCATTTGATTTGCTTTTGGAATGGGCTCTATTGGATCAGGTTTTGGTGTTTTTTTAATTTGAGTTATGGTCTCACGCTGTCACCCAGGCTGGAGTGCAGTGGCATACTTATGGCTCACTGCAGCCTCCACCTCCTGAGCTAAGCAGTCCTCTCACCTGAGCCTCCTGAGGAGCTGGGACTACAGATGTGCACCACCACACCTGACTAATTTTTTTATATTTTGTAGAGACGACGTCTTGCTATGTTGCCCAGGCTAGTCTTGAACACCTGGGCTCAAGCAACTCAGCCTCCCAAAGTACTAAGATTATCAGATGTGGAGCTACCATGCCAGACTTTTTTGTTTTTAATTGGAGTCTCACTCTGTTGCCCAGGCTGGAGTGCAGTGGCACGCTCATGGCCACCCCAGCATTGACCCTTCGGGCTCTGGCGATCCTTCTGCCTCAGCCTTCCAGGTAGCCGGAACCATAGGTGCACACTACCACACCTGGGTAATTTTTTATCTAACTGTAGAGACGAGGTCTTGCCAAGTTGTCCGGGCTGGTCTCGAACCCTCGGGCTCAGGCAATCTGCTCGCCTCGGCCTCCCAAAGTTCTGGGATTACAGGCTGAGCCACTGAGTCCAGCCTTTTTTTTTTTTTTTTTTTTAACTCACCCAGGGATCATACAGTACGAGTCAGAGAGTCATTTCCTATGGCAGTCCTCATAAGAATTGACCATAGGTTTAAAAGGTTGGAAGTTCAAAAAGTAAATTAAGAATAACAATTTAAAAATACTGTTAGCCATAGTTTTTCATACTTATTGCTGCCTTATTATCTAAAAGTTTACTGAGTCAATAAAAAGAATAGAGAATGTGTGATATAACTATTGAACAGCTTTAGATCTTAATGTTTATTGAAATTGTTTTGTTTCATTGCAGGTCAGACATATTTCCAACATTTGGATCAAAACCTTGTCCAGCAAGAATTTCTTCTGGAAAGAATAAAAACCCGAATATTGCTGAACAAAGCTCCAGTGCAGGTATTCTGTGACTATTTATAAAAATAATGTATACAAAGTATGATTTGTAAGGGTTGTTTTTTGTAGTTACCAATTAAGATCAATCATTTTTTAATTCCTTAAAAGGCCATTGTGCCAGGCACAATGGTTCACACCTGTAATCCCAACATTTTAGGAGGCTGAGGTGAGAAGATTGCCTGAGCCCAGAGGTCTGAGACCAGCCTGGCAACATGGCAAGACCTAATTTCTACAGTAAATCAGAAAAATTAGCCAAGCATGGTGGTGTATGCCTGTAGTCCCAACAACTTGGAAAGTTAGGCCAAAAGGATTGCCCGAATTCAGCAGATTGAGACTGCAGTTTCTGTGATCACCGCACTTCAGCCTGGGCAACAGAGTGAAACTTGAACTAAAAAAAAAAGGCCACTTTCACAAGAATAAATATTGTATTATTTTTTGAGAGAAAAAAATACCTGAATCATTGTTCTCCTTTTAAGCTCATTGGTATACCTGTGCCTGGCTACCACAACCAGATATTTCAATTTGGGTAGTGTGGGGTGTGACCTGGCTGTGAGGAGTTTTGAAAACTCCCCAGATGATTCTTTGGTTTTTTTTTTTCTTTTGTTTTGGGTGGAGTCTCACTCTGTCGCCCACGCTGGAGTGCAGTGGCACGCTCAGGGCCATGCCAGTATTGACCTGCTGGGCTCTGGTGATCCTTTTGCCTCAGCCTTCCAAGTAGCTGGAACTACAGGCACGCACTACCATGCCCAGCTAATTTTTTATTTATTGTAGAGATGAGGTCTTGCCAAGTTGCCTGGACTGGTCTCCAACCCATGGGCTCAGGCAATACACTCACCTCAGCCTCCCAAAGTGCTGGGATTACAGGCTGAGCCTCCGAGTCTGGCCTACCCAGATGATTCTAATGTGAAGGATAGTTTGGGAACCACTGGGCATCACAAAAAACAATTTCCTTTAAAAACAAAATGTAACTAGTAGTTAAATTTATGTGTATCTTGTGTTAAGATTTTTTGTGAAGTAATCTGAAAGTCTCTAATTTTTTAATATTATTTCTCAGGAGATAGTAATTAGTAATCAATTAGAAAAATATTTGTACTGTAATCTGCTTAGGGTAGGAATTGCATGTGATTCTTCTTTATGATTAATGAAACGATATTGAATTATGAATGAATTGTAACAAATTGGGATATGATATTTAGTTTTGCATGATCTTAATATAAAAGTCCTAACAATTTTAAGACTATATTATAATTAAAGTATTTTAGTATAACTAAATTTTAGTATAAATAAAAAGCTGTGTATGAATATGATTGTTTGCTAAGATTTTAAATTTTTTGTTCTTAAATGTGTCTTAATTTTATCCCCTCTTTTTAATTACCACTACCATGACTTTAGTTCACACCCTTCCTCATTTATTACCTACTTAAGCTCCTAGGTTTTCTCCCCAGCTTTAATCTCATTCACTTTGAAACCGTTTCCCACATACAAATCTGACTATAATGGCCAGCCTAAATTCATTTAGGATGTCCTTTCATAATGTGGTCCCTGCCTTCCTCTGCAGCCTCCCTTCCTTCTTTAAATCTTGTGCTGCAGTTAAATCAGACCATCTTCAGTACCATATACTATCTCTTTGCAGTTGCACATACTATTTTTTCTTAATGAAATCTGGAATCCACACCACACTCTATTCAGCTGTGAAAACAGTTTAGTTGCTTTCTCTGGGAAACCTTCCCTAAATCAGAAACAAGATTATTACCTCTTTTGTGGTACTATTCCATCTTACACTGACATCTTTTATAATAGTATTGCAATTCTTTTACTTTGCCTCAGCTCTCAGATTCTTGATCCTCAGAGATTATTTCTCTTTGATTACCTACTAATCATGAATGTCTGCTTAACCAGGTATGCTGATATAGTGGCTTGCACAAACTAGCATTAGCAAATAGAGAGTTACTCTGCTAGGCACAGGAAGACACTTGGAGTCTGAAGGATCCCAACTGGAATCCCAGTATTCACACACTTTGCAAGTCACCCAACTGTTTTGAAACTTGGCTCCCTCTTCTGATAGTATACACCTTGAGTATACACCTTGATAGTGAAGATTTAAGTGTATGACATAGAAAAAGCTCCTAGTACATAGTGGACACTCAGTCCATATTTGTTTCTCTAAAGAGAGATACTGACCCAAAGAAATATGTAATCTTACCCTTAATCCTTTTTAAGGTTAATCAGCCTAATCTATTTATAATTTTACATTTATGTAAGATTGAAGAGATATCTGATTGTTAGGTTGTATTTAGTTTGTAAAAATGGAACCCGCTTTTGGAAGAATACCTTTGGAAATGGAAAAGAATAGATTTAGAAAACTTGGATTTGCGTTCCCCTCAGACCCTAGTTATATGACCTTGGGAATCATTTAACTTTTAGTAGAGTGATTGATCTAAACAATAGTACATACTTCTATATGCAATAATTAGTGGTTCTCAAACTTGCCTAATCTTAGGGATCACCTGTGGCACATGTAACGCCTATAGATTCTGGGGCCTCACCTCATACCTCATGAATTCTTCTTTCTGGTTAAACATCTTTAGCAATTTTTGGCCGGGCTTGGTGTCTCAACCTGTAATCTCAGCACTTTGGGAGGCCGAGGTGAGTGGTTCCCTGAGCCTGAGGGTTCGAGACCAGCCCGGGCAACTTGGCAGGACTTCGTCTCTACAATAAATAAAAATTAACCGGGTGTGGTAGCACGCGCCTGTAGTTCCAGCTACTTGGAAGACTGAAGCAGAAGGATCGCCAGAGCCCAGCAGGTCAATGCTGGGGTGGCAGTGAATGTGCTACTGCTCTCCAGCCTGGGTGACAGAGTGAGACTCCAACTCAAAAAAAAAAAAAGTTTGTACCAGTTTTTAACACATAAGTTAGTTACTTCTTGGCACCAAGTTTTAGAAACACTACTGTTATTGAACTCACTATAAGATATTCTTTTAAAAGATTTATTTACTTTTTTTTTTTTTTTTTGGTAGAGACGAAGTCACTTTATATTTCCCAGGCTGGTCTGGAACTCCTGGGCTCAAGCAATCCTCCTGCCTCAGCCTCCCAAAGTGCTGGGATTATAGGCCATAGTTATCATGTCAGTCCTTAATTTACATTTGAGTGTTTAAGTTGATCATCCTTCACCTAATAATTTGCAGCTACTATAACCACAAACTGTCAGATGCAAAATTCTATATTTGAGTCACTATCCATTTTTGTGTGTAGTTCCAGTGTGGACCGTTAGACAATAAAAAAATGTATGAGAAGGGACCTTAAAAAACCTAGAATTTATTTTTTTTTAATTATGTATTCTTATATGTTTAAACTTCAGTCACCTTCAAAGCACTCTCCATTTGATCCAGTATACCTCTGAGATGCTTTTTCCACTGGTCAAAACAGTTTTGAACTTGTCAGTTTTGATGCCTTATAGTGCTCCCACTATTTTCTGTTTTAGCCCTTCCACATCTGCAAAACATTTTCCTTTGAGGACTTTTTTCATGCAGGGAAACAGAAAATAGTCACCCAGGGTGAGATCAGGTGAATCCACAGGGTGGGACATGGGGTCATGTCATTTTTGGTCAAAAACTGCTGAGCTTGGTGTTGACAGGTGAGCTCATAAATCACCCATCATGAAATGGGCTAATGCATTGAAAGAATCTCCAAAAAAACGCACTGAAGCCAAACACAGCCTCTACAACAATGCTAGCTGATACACTGATGCTGATGAGTTCCTAGAACACTTACTTAGCGGGGGATGCCTGAACTACAAGGGGCCAGCCCTCCAAAAGATAATTTGGTTTTTGGGGGGTACGCCCTCGTACTTTGTTTTTTAATAATGTTGTATCTTAATAAAAGCAGGATGGTGGGAAAGGAGGTATATTGTGTGTGGCACCTGAGCTAGAAAAGACTGTAGAATAAAGGGCACTAAGTCCATAAAAAAAAGATTCAAGAAATATTTGATAATAAATGATAGAAAAATTGTGAAAGTAACATAGATCTCTTTCTAAATTTTTAGTTGTGAGTATTAATTCATAAAGTAAGACTCAAAGATACTGGCTTTGGATGGACATGTTTTCTGTTAATATGTGATACTAATTCTGTAGGTGAAAAGTTTACTACAACAACATTCAGGAAACTTAGCACAATTTGCTGTAATAGGTAGTGGTAGAATATATGGAAACCTTTACGAAAATACCGTATAACTTTTAAATAATTATTTTGTAGTGGTAGAATATATGGAAACCTTTACGAAAATACTGTATAACTTTTAAATAATTATTTTGTTTCTGTCTTCAAATATTCTTTATTCTGAGTATTATCATTTTATGTTTACCAGTTAAACCATAATAAACTTACAGAATTGACTTGCTTACTGAAAACAAGCAAACCAAATATATAAAATACTAAAGTAGATGGGCTCAGCGGCTTTGCGACTATATCCCAGTACTTTAGGAAGCCAATGTAAGAGAATCCATTGAGACCAGGAGTTTAAGACCAGACTGGGCAACATAGTGAGACCTCATCTCTACAGAAAGTCAAAAAAATTTGCCAGGCGTAGTGTCGTGTGCCTGTAGTCCCAGCTTCTCAGGAGGCTGACGTGGGAGGATTGCCTGAGCCCAGGAGTTCGAGGCTGTGGTGAGCCATGATCTCCCTGCTGTTCTCCAGCCTCGGCAACGGAGTGAGACCCTGACTCAAAAAATAAAAATAAAAATAATTAAAATCCTAAACTATTAGCAACTTAGTTTGAGAGAATGCTAAATTTAATTAAGAATATCTGACTTCTCTTATAGTCTGACCTGCTCAGGAGTCTGAGATAGGAGGGTCCTTGGAGCCTAGGAGTTCAAGGCTGCATGCAGTGAGCTATGATTGGGCCACTGCAGTCCAGCCTGGGTGACAATGCAAGACCCATTTCAAAAAAAATGTGAATTAAAATTTTTGTTGTTTGTTAAAAGGAGGTCTACATTAGGATTTTGCTTTTTTCTAAATTACAAATATAACATTTAGGTATTTAAAATATATTAGGCACTGTACTGAGCTCTTTTCATGTATGTTCTTCACTTGATCCTGATAACAGTTCTAGAATAGGTCCTACAGTTATACCTATTTTTTAAATAAGGTGAAGTGTCTAGCCCAGGTTTTCTCAGCCATTGAAGGGACAGTGCTATGATTTAAATCCAGGACACATGATTCTAGATGCTGAGCACTTAATCACTGTGTAGTTTACTGCCTCATCAGCAAGGCCAGTAGGGGCCTAATACATGGAAGTAGGAGAAAGGCGAGAATGGAGTCCATATCAAGCGCATCTCTCAGCCTGTGGTTTTAAAATGTGGGATTTTTAAATTTTTCTTTTTTTAGTGTAAAATTTAAAATGTCATTTAAATATTAAATACTTGTCAGATTCTGAAAACATGTACAGTATATTTTGTTATCTCTTTCAAATATTGCATTTTGGATTTCGTTGTAATTTTAAACCCTGTTTTATAAAATATTATACATAGCTTATAATAAATATTCTTATCTGCTAGTAAGATAAAAAATATGATATAATTTAAAATAGGATAAAGCTTTTAAAAATACTCTAATGTTACAATTTTTAATATGTTACTGACCTGAAATATGTTAAAGATTAAAAGTTGAGATAGAGGGGAGATAAGTACCTACCGTATATTACCCAAATTATTCAAATAAATATTTATTTTATTTTATAGGGATTACACCATCCAGTGTAAGCGTAATTGGCCAACGTATGAACTATGAGTTTGCATGTGGTGATTTTGAAGATGATAGGTCACATGGCATTTCATCTAGTGCTTTAGAAGTAAAAAATAAAGAACACCCCAGACATTATAAGCATACAAAAGGTTAGTAAATTTTATGACAAATTAATTTTTAAGATTGGATATTTCTAATCAGAATCTTCCTTAAGCATACCAGTAAAGAAAAATTAACTGAGAATTCTCAGTTTTGAGGGTTTTCATCTTCCACTTCTGCTGATGTGTTGTTGCTTAAGTAGTTTTGCCAAATGAGAGAAGTTTATGTATGATAAGTTTATGTTTGATTTGTGGGCTTGCCTAAGGAGCCAGTGCAGGAGTAGAGCTGCTGCTCTACTTTTAATTTGGAAAATAGGGAATTCCTGCTGATTTCTAAACCCAGGATATGCACCAAGTACACACACAAATACACACAGAGTTTTTGCAAGACATTTTACCACTAAAATGAGGTGGAGGACATTATATGAATTAATGCCTCCCTGATTTTCTGTTAGGTTGTAACTGTGGAGTAAAGCTGTGGCGATGGCAATGTGATCTCCCTGTGGTAGAACCTTGGAAAGCTTCTTTGTCATCACCAACCATTGTTAACAATTTTCTTTTTTAATTTATTAGCAAGTATCATCTCTGTGACTGCTCTGTCCATTTCTTAAGAGATCCTGTTATAGGTCCTTTTTAAAAACTTCCCTTAGAGTACTTTGAAGGTGACTGAAGTTTAAACATGTAAGAATAAATATACATTTTTTAATAAATAAATTCTAGGTTTTTGGGGGTCCCTCTCATATGTGTAGACAATCAGGACATGAATATTTTGTTGTGAAAGTAACTCAAATTGAGTGAGAGAACTTGATTGGAAAATTTGTTTTGTAAATTTCTTAAAATTTAGTTTATGATGTAATTTAACATCTATGTGGCAGCAATAAATTGTTCATTGTTTTCACAAAAGAAAATACTAGGATTTTTCCAGATTTACTTGTTTTATTTCTCTTGTAAAGAAAATCAGGGACAAAAAAAAATACTTTTCTTTGTAAAAGTAACTCATGTCTTAATACAATTTTTTAATATTCTGTAAAAATTGCTTTGAAGTAATTGCTGAGTATGCTTATTCACTGCTAATGACAGCCTTTAAACAACAGTCATAAACTTAATTATATCTTTTAGCCAGCAGTTAATTCTACTCCAGAACATTACTTCATACTTGTATATCCAACTCTAAACCAAATACCTACTACTATAGATATACCTTGACAACCTGCAAACATGGTCAAAACCAAACTTACCTTCCTTTTCAGACATATTCCTCTTCCTTTGTTATCCATTTTTATTAGTAATATTACAATTTTCCCAGTTATGGAGGCTTAAAACTTTAGAGTCATCTTTACCTATTTCTCCTTGCCTCTTAAATTCAGGCAGTGATCCATCCTATCATTTCCCCTCAGTCTAACTTAATGTGTCTGCTGCTGCAGTTATAATTACAAAAGCCTTATGGTGGCCGGGCTCGGTGGCTCAGCCTGGAAAGCCAAGGTGAGTGGATTGCCTGGGCCCATGGGTTCGAGACCAGCCCAGGCAAGTTGGCGAGATCTCGTCTCTACAATAAATAAAAAATTAGCTGGACGTGGTAGCGTGCACCTGTATTCCACCTACTTGGAAGGCTGAGACAGAAAGATCGCCTGAGCCCAGCAGGTCGACTCTGGGATGGCTGTGAGTGTGGGTGCCACTGCACTCCAGCCTTGGCAACAGAGTGAGACTCCATCTCAAAAAAAAGCCTTCTGGTGAGGCTTGTCTCTTATTAAAAAAGCCTTCTGGTGAGGCTTGTCTCTTATTTTCATCCCTTTTAAATCCAGGCTGTATAAGGTTCCAGAATTTTCTTTCTAAAATACAGTTATCAGCTCTTCTATACTCAAAACCTTGATTGAAACGTAAAATTAACCATTGGGGAAAAAAACAGGCTGAGCGTAGTGGCTCATGCCTGTGATCCCAGCACTCTGGGAGGCCAACGTGGGAGAATTGCTTGAGCCTAGGAGTTCGGGACCAGTATAAGCAACATAGCAAAACCTGATCTCTACAAAAAAATCAAGAAATTAGCCAGGTGTGGTGGCATGGCACACACCCAGCTACTCAGGAGGCTGAGTTGCAAGTATTACCTGAGCCCAGGAGTTCCAAGCTGCAGTGAGCCATGATCATACCACTGCACTCCAGCCTGGATGACATAGTGAAAGCCCAACTCAAAAAAAAAAAAAAAGAGAGAGAGAGAGAGAACAACAACACAAAAACCACCTTGAGTGATTTTATTATTTTCCACAGAATAAAGTTCTAACTCTGTAGCATAACTTTTAAGACTTAATAATCTTGAAGTTTCTTAAGAGTAAAAATGCTGTCATCTTTATAGCCCCATTATGCTTTGTATATTATGTTCAGTGACCACTTGTGAAATTAATGTAGTGGTGATTAGCCAATCAAAACTAATAATATAATAGGCCAATCACAGTGGCTCCCACCTGTAACCCCAGCACTTTGGGAGCTGACGCAGGAAGATTGCTTGAGGCCAGGAGTTCAAGATCAGCTTGGGCAACATAGCAAGACCTCGTCTGTACAAAAAATTAGCCAAGTGTGGTAGTATGCATCTGTAGTCTTAGCTACTTGGAAGGCTAAGGCAGGAAGATCACTTGAACCCAGGAGTTCAGAGTTAACAGGGTGCTACCCTGCCTGTAAAAAATAAAACAAAAAGCAACACTAACAGTGTAGCCTTGGACCCAGTCACTCAAAAATTAAATCCTCAAATAATCAGGTTAAAGTAAACACTGAGCTCAATACCAAAGGGAATAAAAAGACTTCCAAAAGAAATATTGTCAGTGAGTGGCCAAATTGATTTTTTTTGGTAAGAAACTCAGAAGTTTTTAGGATTAACTCTCAAAACCTTCTCCTCTTCTTCCCCTTCCTTTTCTCTGTTGACTGTCCCTTTGAACCTGACCATTTTCTACATAACCTGAAGCCCAGTTAGTGACTTGAGAAAGCGATTAATGGTAGATGCTTGGAGTATTAACAAACTAGATCCCATGAGTTAATAATTTCTCTTTCTGTATTTGAATTAGAAGTAACAAGGAGAAATTATAAAGATATCTGTATGTGAAGAAAACTTTTAACATATTTTTCTATGTTAGACTTGAGACTTAATGAGCAAATCTCTTTCAACATTTTTTTGTTTAGAAGAAAATGCCATGTAAAAATAAATGTATACTAAAAATGATTCTTTAGTATCAGCTTCCCTTATTAAAAAAGTTGAAATACTTAAAGATAACATATTCTTCATCTTTTTCCTTGTGTCTTTGTGAGATTTATTTAATTATTTATTCATGTCTTGGTGACTTATGTATAGATTTTATGTTTGTGTGGACTATTGAGCAAATTGGTTTATTTACTGAGGTTTGCTTCCCTTTGTCACAGAACACCTTTTTGTGCTACCTGTTGTTTCTACTGGTTGGTGTGTCCTGTAAGAGTTCACATTAATTTTGATTATTAAAACTTTACTTAAGAAGGAATATATGGAAAATGATCACCTACATGGGTTTCTTTCTTTCTTTAATCTCTGCCATTTTTACACAAAGCCAAAATAAGTTTATTAGCCATAGCAAGTTTGCAAAACAATCTATTTGCTCCAATTTTTAAACATCTGCTGAAATTTTTAGAAGTATTATTTAGTTAAATTGACCAGTAACTAATTGCTTTTCTTTTACATACCATAAGTTAATTATATTGTGCTTTTTATTTATTTTTTTGGTTTTTTGCCTTGACACATTCACCTAATATATTTTTTGAATGCCTTCTATGTACCAAGCACTGATAGTAGGCTCTAGGAAAGAATGATAATCAAAATTGGACATGGATCCTATCTCTATGAAACTTACAGTCTAGTAGGAGAGAGAATAGTTAAATAATCAGAAACTGAGATAAATGTTAACCTAGAAAAGTATATAGGTTGCTGTGAGATTGACCTAATCTGTTAATGGATGTCAAAGGATTTCCTTCTTCACCCTTTTGTTTCCCAATTATCATGCCATGATTATTTGGTTTCCCACCTCAACCTTGGCTGTGTAAACTCCTTTAGGAAGGTTTCTTTTTCTGTTTAGTGCCTAGTTTGTATGAGGTATTCTAATTGTAAATATTTATTGAAGTAGTGAACATGTGTGAGTAAATTGTAAATTATTTGTATGAAACAAATTTTCAGTTTTACAATATCCTAAAGCACTATGTAATAAGTAAATATTTTTAAATGTTTTTGGACTTTTTTTTAGGATTTACAGGGTCATCATCAAATTCACAGCAAATTTCCAGTTTTGACTTCACTTCCACAAATATCTTATCAGAAGATTCAGTAGTAGTTGTTGGAAAAGGTATTTCAAAGTTGCTTAGCTTTTTAATTGTATATGTTCTTTACACATAAGCAAAACATGTCAATAAACAACAGAGAAGACTGTTACTCAAGTGTGGAGTAGAACTTCTTTTTAAAAAATCTTTAAATTGAAAGAATTAGAAGTACTAAGCTTCACGTTTCTATCCTCTAACAGAACTACAGGAAATTCATGTCAGTAATTTTCAGAGAGATGTATTATGTGACAGCTGCAATTTAGGTACTTCTAAGAGACAGTTTTAGGATAGCTAAGATAGTTTTAGCATAGTTTAAATTCAAATAGTAATCTTTATTTATCAATTTAGTAATTGATATAAATTAATATAGTTATATTATCTCCCATACAAAGTCTAGACAAATTAAGACTGGGCACAGTAGCTCATACCTATAATTCCAACACTCTGGGAGGATGAGGTAGGAGGATTGCTTGAGGCAGGAGTTTAAGACCAGTCTGGGCAACATAGTGAGACCCCTATCTCTATAAAAAATTTAAAAATTGACCGGGTGCGGTGCCTCACACCTATAATCCCAGCTTTTTGGGAGGCCAAGGTGAGAGGATTGCCTAAGCCCACTGCTTCGAGACCAGCCTGGGCAACTTGGCAAGACTTCATCTCTACAATAAATTAAAAAATTAGCCTGGCATGGTGATGTGTGCCTGTGGTTCCAACTACTTGGAAGGCTGAGGCAGAAGAATCACCTGAGCCCAGCGGATCAAGGCTGTGGTAGCTGTGAGTGTGCCACTGCATTCCAGCCTGGGTGACAGAATGAGACTCTGACTAAAAAAAAAAAAAAAAAAAAATTATCCAGGCACACCTAGCCCCAAGCTACTTGGCAGGCTGAGGCCTGGAGTTGGAGGTTACAGTGAGCTATGATCACACCACTATACTCTAAAGCTACTTTCTTTTTCAGTTGAAAAACTAGAATGTGATATATTGAGGGTGTACATTTTACTTTTGTCCGGTATAATGAAATAGAATAAAATTCTGTCTTTCCTAACTTCTCTGCCTGATAGTCTCATTAGGTTAATTTAAGGCCCTTCTCAGATTGACTCTAGCTTACTCTTGCAGACTTATTTTCTGTCATTCCTCTATTTGCCCATCCAGACTAATTTAATCACTCTATATACATGCTTTATACTTGCTTGGCTCTGCATATAAACATCCTCATCTCCTTCTCTCCTGTCTTCAACTCCCAGCTCAAATCCTTGGTCCTTGAAACTATCTTAAACACCCAGCTCATGCCAGCCTTTCCTTTCTATGAATTCAGCATTCATAATGTGCAGTTCTCACTTGATATTATTATCGTGAACTGCCTTCTGGCACCTCTTATATTATTGTCCTGTTGGGGTATTTGATTTTATATTTTATAATTATCTTGTCTTTCTTACTAACGGTATTGTTTGCTTCTTGAAGGCGAGCCTTGTCTTAAACTTTGCTATCTAAAGCTCAATAACATAAATACTTAATGACTATTTGGTGGTTGGTTGATTTCAGGCGTATTTGGAAGTCTAAATTCAGCACTGGCAACCTGCAGCCAATCAGTGATATCTTCTTTGGAAAATGGGGATACATTTTCAGTTAAACAAAGTACTGAACCACCATCAGGGATTTATGGAAGAGCAGTTCAGCAAAGTATTCCATCATATCTTGATGTTGAGAATGAAAAAGATGTAAGGTTATTTTCTAATTATTAGAATAAATTTAAGCTTACAATAAGTCATTGTTTTGTGCATATCAGATGTGGGGTGATGAAAGTATTCCAATTAAAATTTTAAAAATCTTGTTGATATAATTGAAATTTTGATCCATAATTATTTGAATAGTAGTTTCTCTCTTCTCATTAATTAAATGCATTCTCATTCTGGTAATAAAGTATCTCTATGCGTTATACTCTGTGTATTTTGTACTTTATGTGTACTATACTTGTACTTTGTATACACATATGTTTAAGTATGTACATATTCAACAGTCTTTTAGTATATACTCAAATAGTGACAGACTAATATCCTCAGGCGCAAATTTAATTGGATATTAGCACTATGTAGGTCTATCAGGTTTTAATAGTCCTAGAAATATATAGTTTATTTTGTAGAGGTACTTAATGTACAGATAGAGTTATCTAAGATGAAGATATTTTAAATGTCAAACTCTGAATATTTTCAAATATTTCAACTTTTTCATGCAGACTAAAGTTTCTGTTTCAAAATCTACCTATGACAAGATGAGACAAAAGAAAAAAGAAGAAAAAGAACTTTTTAACATGAAAGATTGTGAAAAGAAGGAAAAGAATTCCTGGGAACGAGTGAAACATAAAGGAACTGAAAAAATGGCATCTGAAAGTAAGTGGAGTTTAAGTTTTGGTACTTTTTTTCTTGTAATATTCTAAAGCTGATGAAATATGACTTAACTAAGAATGCTATATGACTAAGAATAGAGTATATTGACCTATGACAACAAAATTTATAAGACCCAGTAGCTTCTCTTATAATTATATGTAACTTATAATAAATATTCTTTCTCTCTATAGAAAAAAATGTTAATTGTTTTTCTTACTTTTAGACTTAACTGTTTTTGGAGATGAAGTGGGGCTATTAAAAAATGAGAGTTCCCCTTTAGAAAACATTGCCTTCAGCCCTCCAGTCAAAGGGTCCAGCTTAAAACGGTCATCATCTTTAGTGTTTTCAGATTCAGGTAAGTCACTTATTTAAATGTAAAGAATAAAGTCACAAATGCTTGTTAAACTGCAAAGATGCTTGTTAAAGCAATAGACAGAACTGACTTCTTAAGTATCAGTTCTGCCCTTAGTTAGCTGTGTGACCTGGAAACAGGCCTCAAGTTTCTGCTGCTATAAAGATCTAAATTATCTCAAAGGTCTAGATTATCCCAAGGATCTATTTCATACTCCCTGGAAATATTTCTGTGTTGCTAAGGAGTTACCACTACCATTTTATAGTTAAGGTAACTGAGATAGTGAAACTGGTTTATATTACATCATGATCAAAAAAGTCATTGCAGTTGTCATTTATTCAGCCTGTCATTGAGTGCCTGCTTTGTTATGTGCTTGGCCAAGAGCTTTCTTTCTTTCCTGTGCTATTTTTTAAAATATTGAGTAGATCAAATATAGTAGATCTTTGGTATATAGTAGATCTTTGGTATGCTAGGAAAATTCAGAGGTTGAAGTGAAAAATTGTGTGAATTATAAAAACATTAGGCCGGGCTTGGTTGCTCAGCCTGTAATCCCAGCACTTTGGGAGGCTGAGGAGAGTAGATTGCCTGAGCCCAGGGGTTTGAGACCAGCCCGGGCAACTTGGCAAGACCTCATCTGTACAATAAACTAAAAATTAGCTGGACGTGGTAGCATGCGCCTGTAGTTCTGGCTACTTGGAAGGCTAAGGCGAAAGGATCACCGGAGCCCAGCAGGTCAATGCGGGAGTGGCCATGAGCATGCAACGGCACCCCAGCCTGGGTAGCAGACTGAGACTCCAACTCAAAAATAAATAAACAAACAAACGAACAAACACTAGGTATTATTGCTTGATTGTTTAGTGGAATATTATTAATTATTACTAAGAAATAAACTGTGTGAACTGTAGTAGACATTCTTAAATTTTTGTTGTATTTAAAGTCTAACTATCAACAAAATTTCCCGAAATTTAGGAAAACATAGATACTATAAATGTAATTGGGCAACGTACTTCTCTTGGAGATAAAGATGAAGGAGATTTTAAACTAAATAAACGAGGTTCTTTTTTTTTTCTATAATACAAGAAGTATAGAAACTGTTTTAAAATTCTGGGTTTTCAAAGCTCATAATTGTTGAGAGTATGCCTGTAAGAGTTGTTGGCCTGTAAATTTGCTGGCTAACCATAGTCTTAGAACCCGTTAAATGTAGACATTTGTGAAATTTAAGCCTACTAGCATTCTCAGTTAATTTTACTGTGTGTTAATGTTTTATAATCCAGAGAGAGAAAACGCCACAAAACTTCTTAGCTAATTTAGCCAATGTCTGAGTAGAAAAAGAAGTTCAAAGAGTAGCAAATAGCAATGTCATAACTTTTGAGTATTCATCTTTGCTAGAGACATCAGCTAATTTTGTGACTTTTGACCATAATGTCGACTTCACAAATTAAGTTTCTAAGAAGTATAAAGAGAGTGCTTCCTTGAAGTCATGCTTATATTATTTGAAAATAAGAATATATTTACAAAAATTTTATGTCAATCAATTCAAAATATAAATGTTTAGGGATAGGGTGGGAGTAAGGTGAGGAATGAAAAATTATGTATTGAGTGCAGTGTACACTAGTTGGGTGGCGGGTTAAAGCCCGTGCTTCTTCACCACTATGCAATTCATCCAGATAACCACAAACTAGTTGTACCCATAAAGCTGTTAAAATCAAATAAAAATTTAAAGAATAAATGTTTAGCTTTATTAAAATTATTAACTTATTAACAGAAATAATTTCTAATAACTAAATTCTAATTAGATATGCCTTCATTTAAGAAGCTTCCTGTTAGATCACTGCTACTCAAAGTATGATCCATAAACTAGATGAACTGTTTATTGCTCATCTGTGACAAAATAAATTTTAAAAATATTTAGCATTTAGAAACTTTTTAAACTTTTTAACAGTCTGACAGTACCACATACTTTTGTTATGTTTTATAAAAGTACTGGTCTACAACACAATGGAAATTAAAAACAGACAAGCAAAACAAAAATTTGGTTTAAGCTGTACTACTGTAGACTGAATGCTGTACACTTACTTTTCCAAAATAATATTTTTCAGATGAAAATTAAATAAGGATAGGTGATGGTACTTGATACTGGTATAACCTCAAGTTTGAAAATTTGGTGTTTATCTGCATCTCATCCTAAATGTGTTATTCTTGGATGAGGATGGAGTGGATTAGGGATAGGAAGGGAATTCTTCCAACTTCAACACATGTTTCTTCATCTGTAATGTAGGAATAATAATTACTACATAGAGTTGTTGAATGAATTAAATTAGATAGTGTAAATGAAGCACTTAGCACAATGCTAGAGAAGGTAATAAATGATAGTAGTGCTATTTTGTATTTGCTTTTCTTTCAGGATTGAGATATTCCAAAGCTGGAGGATTTTCCTAACATATTTCAGTCTTTCTTATGAAGCTTAATTAGTATACATTTGAACCATCAAAAAAAGAAAATGTATCTATTGTATTCTTTAATTGGCATATCATCTTCCCCATATGTGATTTACTGTAACAGAAACTGATACTGATTTATCACTGTAGTAATCTAAAGCATCATATACTTACTTTTCTTATCAAGTATGTGATAAACTTTTTGAAAGCAGGGATTGTGCCTTAGACCTCTTTGTATAAAATCATAGGCCAGGCACGATAGCTCACACCTGTAATCCCAGCACTTTGGGAGGTGGAGGCAAGAGGATTGCCTGAGCCCAAGGGTTCGAGACCAGCCTGGACAACTTGGCAAGACCTCATCTCTACAATCAGTCAGAAATTTAACCAGACATGGTGACATGCGCCTGTAGTTGCAGTTAGTTGGAAGGCTGAGGCAGAAGGATTGCCTGAACCCAGCAGGTCAAGGCTGCAGTAGCCATGACGTGCCACTGCACTCCAACCTGGGCGACAGAGTGAGACTCCAACTCAAAAAAATAATAATAAAATAAAATAAATAAAATAAATAAAAATAAAATCATAGTAGACCGTATACATGTGCTGTCTCTGAACCAAACAAATTTTTTAGCCTTTGTAAAACTCACTTATTTTCTCAGTGGCAAAAATAAAGAAATGAGTGTGTCTCCCTCAGCTTTGCTGAGATAATAAATGCAGAAAAGTTTATAAAGCATTTATCACAGGGTCTGGTACAAAGTGGCTAGTAAATGTTAGCTAATATCATTAATGCCTTGTTGCCTATGGATTTTAAATGATTGAGAGGACCATCTTAATATGTAATTAGTATGCAACATCAAGTGAAATT